>NW_027366825.1:0-65506 GCF_046119375.1 Phyllobates terribilis | reverse complement strand
GGTATATGAAAAACATGTTTTTCAATGGCAAAAATCAATGAATATTGTAAATGCACAAACAGTAATATCTCCACATTGCAAGGTGCAATTCTGAAATTTTTTGCTTTTTCCTGCTAATCCTAGCATGATAAAGAAGATTCAAAGAGAGTGAGATGCCAGCTCCTTTCATTCAGTCAGTAGCTTCAAACATTTCTGGTATATGAAAAACATGTTTTTCAATGGCAAAAATCAATGAATATTGTAAATGCACAAACAGTAATATCTCCACATTGCAAGGTGCAATTCTGAAATTTTTAGCTTTTTCCTGTTAATCCTAGCATGATAAAGAAGATTCAAAGAGAGTGAGATGCCAGCTCCTTTCATTCAGTCAGTAGCTTCAAACATTTCTGGACGTTTTTCAATGGCAAAAATCAATGAATATTGTAAATGCACAAACAGTAATATCTCCACATTGCAAGGTGCAATTCTGAAATTTTTTGCTTTTTCCTGTTAATCCTAGCATGATAAAGAAGATTCAAAGAGAGTGAGATGCCAGCTCCTTTCATTCAGTCAGTAGCTTCAAACATTTCTGGTATATGAAAAACATGTTTTTCAAAGGCAAAAATCAATGAATATTGTAAATGCACAAACAGTAATATCTCCACATTGCAAGGTGCAATTCTGAAATTTTTAGCTTTTTCCTGTTAATCCTAGCATGATAAAGAAGATTCAAAGAGAGTGAGATGCCAGCTCCTTTCATTCAGTCAGTAGCTTCAAACATTTCTGGTATATGAAAAACATGTTTTTCAATGGCAAAAATCAATGAATATTGTAAATGCACAAACAGTAATATCTCCACATTGCAAGGTGCAATTCTGAAATTTTTTGCTTTTTCCTGCTAATCCTAGCATGATAAAGAAGATTCAAAGAGAGTGAGATGCCAGCTCCTTTCATTCAGTCAGTAGCTTCAAACATTTCTGGTATATGAAAAACATGTTTTTCAATGGCAAAAATCAATGAATATTGTAAATGCACAAACAGTAATATCTCCACATTGCAAGGTGCAATTCTGAAATTTTTTGCTTTTTCCTGCTAATCCTAGCATGATAAAGAAGATTCAAAGAGAGTGAGATGCCAGCTCCTTTCATTCAGTCAGTAGCTTCAAACATTTCTGGTATATGAAAAACATGTTTTTCAATGGCAAAAATCAATGAATATTGTAAATGCACAAACAGTAATATCTCCACATTGCAAGGTGCAATTCTGAAATTTTTTGCTTTTTCCTGCTAATCCTAGCATGATAAAGAAGATTCAAAGAGAGTGAGATGCCAGCTCCTTTCATTCAGTCAGTAGCTTCAAACATTTCTGGTATATGAAAACATGTTTTTCAATGGCAAAAATCAATGAATATTGTAAATGCACAAACAGTAATATCTCCACATTGCAAGGTGCAATTCTGAAATTTTTAGCTTTTTCCTGTTAATCCTAGCATGATAAAGAAGATTCAAAGAGAGTGAGATGCCAGCTCCTTTCATTCAGTCAGTAGCTTCAAACATTTCTGGACGTTTTTCAATGGCAAAAATCAATGAATATTGTAAATGCACAAACAGTAATATCTCCACATTGCAAGGTGCAATTCTGAAATTTTTTGCTTTTTCCTGTTAATCCTAGCATGATAAAGAAGATTCAAAGAGAGTGAGATGCCAGCTCCTTTCATTCAGTCAGTAGCTTCAAACATTTCTGGTATATGAAAAACATGTTTTTCAAAGGCAAAAATCAATGAATATTGTAAATGCACAAACAGTAATATCTCCACATTGCAAGGTGCAATTCTGAAATTTTTTGCTTTTTCCTGCTAATCCTAGCATGATAAAGAAGATTCAAAGAGAGTGAGATGCCAGCTCCTTTCATTCAGTCAGTAGCTTCAAACATTTCTGGTATATGAAAAACATGTTTTTCAATGGCAAAAATCAATGAATATTGTAAATGCACAAACAGTAATATCTCCACATTGCAAGGTGCATTTCTGAAATTTTTTGCTTTTTCCTGCTATTCCTAGCATGATAAAGAAGATTCAAACAGAGTGAGATGCCAGCTCCTTTCATTCAGTCAGTAGCTTCAAACATTTCTGGACGTTTTTCAATGGCAAAAATCAATGAATATTGTAAATGCACAAACAGTAATATCTCCACATTGCAAGGTGCAATTCTGAAATTTTTTGCTTTTTCCTGTTAATCCTAGCATGATAAAGAAGATTCAAAGAGAGTGAGATGCCAGCTCCTTTCATTCAGTCAGTAGCTTCAAACATTTCTGGTATATGAAAAACATGTTTTTCAATGGCAAAAATCAATGAATATTGTAAATGCACAAACAGTAATATCTCCACATTGCAAGGTGCAATTCTGAAATTTTTTGCTTTTTCCTGTTAATCCTAGCATGATAAAGAAGATTCAAAGAGAGTGAGATGCCAGCTCCTTTCATTCAGTCAGTAGCTTCAAACATTTCTGGTATATGAAAAACATGTTTTTCAATGGCAAAAATCAATGAATATTGTAAATGCACAAACAGTAATATCTCCACATTGCAAGGTGCAATTCTGAAATTTTTTGCTTTTTCCTGCAAATCCTAGCATGATAAAGAAGATTCAAAGAGAGTGAGATGCCAGCTCCTTTCATTCAGTCAGTAGCTTCAAACATTTCTGGTATATGAAAACGTTTTTCAATGGCAAAAATCAATGAATATTGTAAATGCACAAACAGTAATATCTCCACATTGCAAGGTGCAATTCTGAAATTTTTTGCTTTTTCCTGCTAATCCTAGCATGATAAAGAAGATTCAAAGAGAGTGAGATGCCAGCTCCTTTCATTCAGTCAGTAGCTTCAAACATTTCTGGACGTTTTTCAATGGCAAAAATCAATGAATATTGTAAATGCACAAAGAGTAATATCTCCACATTGCAAGGTGCAATTCTGAAATTTTTTGCTTTTTCCTGTTAATCCTAGCATGATAAAGAAGATTCAAAGAGAGTGAGATGCCAGCTCCTTTCATTCAGTCAGTAGCTTCAAACATTTCTGGTATATGAAAAACATGTTTTTCAATGGCAAAAATCAATGAATATTGTAAATGCACAAACAGTAATATCTCCACATTGCAAGGTGCAATTCTGAAATTTTTTGCTTTTTCCTGTTAATCCTAGCATGATAAAGAAGATTCAAAGAGAGTGAGATGCCAGCTCCTTTCATTCAGTCAGTAGCTTCAAACATTTCTGGTATATGAAAAACATGTTTTTCAATGGCAAAAATCAATGAATATTGTAAATGCACAAACAGTAATATCTCCACATTGCAAGGTGCAATTCTGAAATTTTTTGCTTTTTCCTGTTAATCCTAGCATGATAAAGAAGATTCAAAGAGAGTGAGATGCCAGCTCCTTTCATTCAGTCAGTAGCTTCAAACATTTCTGGACGTTTTTCAATGGCAAAAATCAATGAATATTGTAAATGCACAAACAGTAATATCTCCACATTGCAAGGTGCAATTCTGAAATTTTTTGCTTTTTCCTGTTAATCCTAGCATGATAAAGAAGATTCAAAGAGAGTGAGATGCCAGCTCCTTTCATTCAGTCAGTAGCTTCAAACATTTCTGGTATATGAAAAACATGTTTTTCAAAGGCAAAAATCAATGAATATTGTAAATGCACAAACAGTAATATCTCCACATTGCAAGGTGCAATTCTGAAATTTTTAGCTTTTTCCTGTTAATCCTAGCATGATAAAGAAGATTCAAAGAGAGTGAGATGCCAGCTCCTTTCATTCAGTCAGTAGCTTCAAACATTTCTGGTATATGAAAAACATGTTTTTCAATGGCAAAATCAATGAATATTGTAAATGCACAAACAGTAATATCTCCACATTGCAAGGTGCAATTCTGAAATTTTTTGCTTTTTCCTGCTAATCCTAGCATGATAAAGAAGATTCAAAGAGAGTGAGATGCCAGCTCCTTTCATTCAGTCAGTAGCTTCAAACATTTCTGGTATATGAAAAACATGTTTTTCAATGGCAAAAATCAATGAATATTGTAAATGCACAAACAGTAATATCTCCACATTGCAAGGTGCAATTCTGAAATTTTTTGCTTTTTCCTGCTAATCCTAGCATGATAAAGAAGATTCAAAGAGAGTGAGATGCCAGCTCCTTTCATTCAGTCAGTAGCTTCAAACATTTCTGGTATATGAAAAACATGTTTTTCAATGGCAAAAATCAATGAATATTGTAAATGCACAAACAGTAATATCTCCACATTGCAAGGTGCAATTCTGAAATTTTTTGCTTTTTCCTGCTAATCCTAGCATGATAAAGAAGATTCAAAGAGAGTGAGATGCCAGCTCCTTTCATTCAGTCAGTAGCTTCAAACATTTCTGGTATATGAAAAACATGTTTTTCAATGGCAAAAATCAATGAATATTGTAAATGCACAAACAGTAATATCTCCACATTGCAAGGTGCAATTCTGAAATTTTTAGCTTTTTCCTGTTAATCCTAGCATGATAAAGAAGATTCAAAGAGAGTGAGATGCCAGCTCCTTTCATTCAGTCAGTAGCTTCAAACATTTCTGGACAGTTTTTCAATGGCAAAAATCAATGAATATTGTAAATGCACAAACAGTAATATCTCCACATTGCAAGGTGCAATTCTGAAATTTTTTGCTTTTTCCTGTTAATCCTAGCATGATAAAGAAGATTCAAAGAGAGTGAGATGCCAGCTCCTTTCATTCAGTCAGTAGCTTCAAACATTTCTGGTATATGAAAAACATGTTTTTCAAAGGCAAAAATCAATGAATATTGTAAATGCACAAACAGTAATATCTCCACATTGCAAGGTGCAATTCTGAAATTTTTTGCTTTTTCCTGCTAATCCTAGCATGATAAAGAAGATTCAAAGAGAGTGAGATGCCAGCTCCTTTCATTCAGTCAGTAGCTTCAAACATTTCTGGTATATGAAAAACATGTTTTTCAATGGCAAAAATCAATGAATATTGTAAATGCACAAACAGTAATATCTCCACATTGCAAGGTGCAATTCTGAAATTTTTTGCTTTTTCCTGCTATTCCTAGCATGATAAAGAAGATTCAAACAGAGTGAGATGCCAGCTCCTTTCATTCAGTCAGTAGCTTCAAACATTTCTGGACGTTTTTCAATGGCAAAAATCAATGAATATTGTAAATGCACAAACAGTAATATCTCCACATTGCAAGGTGCAATTCTGAAATTTTTTGCTTTTTCCTGTTAATCCTAGCATGATAAAGAAGATTCAAAGAGAGTGAGATGCCAGCTCCTTTCATTCAGTCAGTAGCTTCAAACATTTCTGGTATATGAAAAACATGTTTTTCAATGGCAAAAATCAATGAATATTGTAAATGCACAAACAGTAATATCTCCACATTGCAAGGTGCAATTCTGAAATTTTTTGCTTTTTCCTGTTAATCCTAGCATGATAAAGAAGATTCAAAGAGAGTGAGATGCCAGCTCCTTTCATTCAGTCAGTAGCTTCAAACATTTCTGGTATATGAAAAACATGTTTTTCAATGGCAAAAATCAATGAATATTGTAAATGCACAAACAGTAATATCTCCACATTGCAAGGTGCAATTCTGAAATTTTTTGCTTTTTCCTGCAAATCCTAGCATGATAAAGAAGATTCAAAGAGAGTGAGATGCCAGCTCCTTTCATTCAGTCAGTAGCTTCAAACATTTCTGGTATATGAAAAACGTTTTTCAATGGCAAAAATCAATGAATATTGTAAATGCACAAACAATAATATCTCCACATTGCAAGGTGCAATTCTGAAATTTTTTGCTTTTTCCTGCTAATCCTAGCATGATAAAGAAGATTCAAAGAGAGTGAGATGCCAGCTCCTTTCATTCAGTCAGTAGCTTCAAACATTTCTGGACGTTTTTCAATGGCAAAAATCAATGAATATTGTAAATGCACAAAGAGTAATATCTCCACATTGCAAGGTGCAATTCTGAAATTTTTTGCTTTTTCCTGTTAATCCTAGCATGATAAAGAAGATTCAAAGAGAGTGAGATGCCAGCTCCTTTCATTCAGTCAGTAGCTTCAAACATTTCTGGTATATGAAAAACATGTTTTTCAATGGCAAAAATCAATGAATATTGTAAATGCACAAACAGTAATATCTCCACATTGCAAGGTGCAATTCTGAAATTTTTTGCTTTTTCCTGTTAATCCTAGCATGATAAAGAAGATTCAAAGAGAGTGAGATGCCAGCTCCTTTCATTCAGTCAGTAGCTTCCAACATTTCTGGTATATGAAAAACATGTTTTTCAATGGCAAAAATCAATGAATATTGTAAATGCACAAACAGTAATATCTCCACATTGCAAGGTGCAATTCTGAAATTTTTTGCTTTTTCCTGTTAATCCTAGCATGATAAAGAAGATTCAAAGAGAGTGAGATGCCAGCTCCTTTCATTCAGTCAGTAGCTTCAAACATTTCTGGACGTTTTTCAATGGCAAAAATCAATGAATATTGTAAATGCACAAACAGTAATATCTCCACATTGCAAGGTGCAATTCTGAAATTTTTTGCTTTTTCCTGTTAATCCTAGCATGATAAAGAAGATTCAAAGAGAGTGAGATGCCAGCTCCTTTCATTCAGTCAGTAGCTTCAAACATTTCTGGTATATGAAAAACATGTTTTTCAATGGCAAAAATCAATGAATATTGTAAATGCACAAACAGTAATATCTCCACATTGCAAGGTGCAATTCTGAAATTTTTTGCTTTTTCCTGCTAATCCTAGCATGATAAAGAAGATTCAAAGAGAGTGAGATGCCAGCTCCTTTCATTCAGTCAGTAGCTTCAAACATTTCTGGTATATGAAAAACATGTTTTTCAATGGCAAAAATCAATGAATATTGTAAATGCACAAACAGTAATATCTCCACATTGCAAGGTGCAATTCTGAAATTTTTTGCTTTTTCCTGCTAATCCTAGCATGATAAAGAAGATTCAAAGAGAGTGAGATGCCAGCTCCTTTCATTCAGTCAGTAGCTTCAAACATTTCTGGACGTTTTTCAATGGCAAAAATCAATGAATATTGTAAATGCACAAACAGTAATATCTCCACATTGCAAGGTGCAATTCTGAAATTTTTGCTTTTTCCTGTTAATCCTAGCATGATAAAGAAGATTCAAAGAGAGTGAGATGCCAGCTCCTTTCATTCAGTCAGTAGCTTCAAACATTTCTGGTATATGAAAAACATGTTTTTCAATGGCAAAAATCAATGAATATTGTAAATGCACAAACAGTAATATCTCCACATTGCAAGGTGCAATTCTGAAATTTTTTGCTTTTTCCTGCTAATCCTAGCATGATAAAGAAGATTCAAAGAGAGTGAGATGCCAGCTCCTTTCATTCAGTCAGTAGCTTCAAACATTTCTGGTATATGAAAAACATGTTTTTCAATGGCAAAAATCAATGAATATTGTAAATGCACAAACAGTAATATCTCCACATTGCAAGGTGCAATTCTGAAATTTTTTGCTTTTTCCTGCTAATCCTAGCATGATAAAGAAGATTCAAAGAGAGTGAGATGCCAGCTCCTTTCATTCAGTCAGTAGCTTCAAACATTTCTGGTATATGAAAAACATGTTTTTCAATGGCAAAAATCAATGAATATTGTAAATGCACAAACAGTAATATCTCCACATTGCAAGGTGCAATTCTGAAATTTTTTGCTTTTTCCTGTTAATCCTAGCATGATAAAGAAGATTCAAAGAGAGTGAGATGCCAGCTCCTTTCATTCAGTCAGTAGCTTCAAACATTTCTGGACGTTTTTCAATGGCAAAAATCAATGAATATTGTAAATGCACAAACAGTAATATCTCCACATTGCAAGGTGCAATTCTGAAATTTTTTGCTTTTTCCTGTTAATCCTAGCATGATAAAGAAGATTCAAAGAGAGTGAGATGCCAGCTCCTTTCATTCAGTCAGTAGCTTCAAACATTTCTGGTATATGAAAAACGTTTTTCAATGGCAAAAATCAATGAATATTGTAAATGCACAAACAGTAATATCTCCACATTGCAAGGTGCAATTCTGAAATTTTTTGCTTTTTCCTGCTAATCCTAGCATGATAAAGAAGATTCAAAGAGAGTGAGATGCCAGCTCCTTTCATTCAGTCAGTAGCTTCAAACATTTCTGGACGTTTTTCAATGGCAAAAATCAATGAATATTGTAAATGCACAAACAGTAATATCTCCACATTGCAAGGTGCAATTCTGAAATTTTTTGCTTTTTCCTGTTAATCCTAGCATGATAAAGAAGATTCAAAGAGAGTGAGATGCCAGCTCCTTTCATTCAGTCAGTAGCTTCAAACATTTCTGGTATATGAAAAACATGTTTTTCAATGGCAAAAATCAATGAATATTGTAAATGCACAAACAGTAATATCTCCACATTGCAAGGTGCAATTCTGAAATTTTTTGCTTTTTCCTGCTAATCCTAGCATGATAAAGAAGATTCAAAGAGAGTGAGATGCCAGCTCCTTTCATTCAGTCAGTAGCTTCAAACATTTCTGGTATATGAAAAACATGTTTTTCAATGGCAAAAATCAATGAATATTGTAAATGCACAAACAGTAATATCTCCACATTGCAAGGTGCAATTCTGAAATTTTTAGCTTTTTCCTGTTAATCCTAGCATGATAAAGAAGATTCAAAGAGAGTGAGATGCCAGCTCCTTTCATTCAGTCAGTAGCTTCAAACATTTTTGGTATATGAAAAACATGTTTTTCAATGGCAAAAATCAATGAATATTGTAAATGCACAAACAGTAATATCTCCACATTGCAAGGTGCAATTCTGAAATTTTTTGCTTTTTCCTGCTAATCCTAGCATGATAAAGAAGATTCAAAGAGAGTGAGATGCCAGCTCCTTTCATTCAGTCAGTAGCTTCAAACATTTCTGGTATATGAAAAACATGTTTTTCAATGGCAAAAATCAATGAATATTGTAAATGCACAAACAGTAATATCTCCACATTGCAAGGTGCAATTCTGAAATTTTTTGCTTTTTCCTGCTAATCCTAGCATGATAAAGAAGATTCAAAGAGAGTGAGATGCCAGCTCCTTTCATTCAGTCAGTAGCTTCAAACATTTCTGGTATATGAAAAACATGTTTTTCAATGGCAAAAATCAATGAATATTGTAAATGCACAAACAGTAATATCTCCACATTGCAAGGTGCAATTCTGAAATTTTTTGCTTTTTCCTGCTAATCCTAGCATGATAAAGAAGATTCAAAGAGAGTGAGATGCCAGCTCCTTTCATTCAGTCAGTAGCTTCAAACATTTCTGGTATATGAAAAACATGTTTTTCAATGGCAAAAATCAATGAATATTGTAAATGCACAAACAGTAATATCTCCACATTGCAAGGTGCAATTCTGAAATTTTTAGCTTTTTCCTGTTAATCCTAGCATGATAAAGAAGATTCAAAGAGAGTGAGATGCCAGCTCCTTTCATTCAGTCAGTAGCTTCAAACATTCCTGGACGTTTTTCAATGGCAAAAATCAATGAATATTGTAAATGCACAAACAGTAATATCTCCACATTGCAAGGTGCAATTCTGAAATTTTTTGCTTTTTCCTGTTAATCCTAGCATGATAAAGAAGATTCAAAGAGAGTGAGATGCCAGCTCCTTTCATTCAGTCAGTAGCTTCAAACATTTCTGGTATATGAAAAACATGTTTTTCAATGGCAAAAATCAATGAATATTGTAAATGCACAAACAGTAATATCTCCACATTGCAAGGTGCAATTCTGAAATTTTTTGCTTTTTCCTGCTATTCCTAGCATGATAAAGAAGATTCAAACAGAGTGAGATGCCAGCTCCTTTCATTCAGTCAGTAGCTTCAAACATTTCTGGACGTTTTTCAATGGCAAAAATCAATGAATATTGTAAATGCACAAACAGTAATATCTCCACATTGCAAGGTGCAATTCTGAAATTTTTTGCTTTTTCCTGTTAATCCTAGCATGATAAAGAAGATTCAAAGAGAGTGAGATGCCAGCTCCTTTCATTCAGTCAGTAGCTTCAAACATTTCTGGTATATGAAAAACATGTTTTTCAATGGCAAAAATCAATGAATATTGTAAATGCACAAACAGTAATATCTCCACATTGCAAGGTGCAATTCTGAAATTTTTTGCTTTTTCCTGTTAATCCTAGCATGATAAAGAAGATTCAAAGAGAGTGAGATGCCAGCTCCTTTCATTCAGTCAGTAGCTTCAAACATTTCTGGTATATGAAAAACATGTTTTTCAATGGCAAAAATCAATGAATATTGTAAATGCACAAACAGTAATATCTCCACATTGCAAGGTGCAATTCTGAAATTTTTTGCTTTTTCCTGCTAATCCTAGCATGATAAAGAAGATTCAAAGAGAGTGAGATGCCAGCTCCTTTCATTCAGTCAGTAGCTTCAAACATTTCTGGTATATGAAAAACATGTTTTTCAATGGCAAAAATCAATGAATATTGTAAATGCACAAACAGTAATATCTCCAAATTGCAAGGTGCAATTCTGAAATTTTTTGCTTTTTCCTGCTAATCCTAGCATGATAAAGAAGATTCAAAGAGAGTGACATGCCAGCTCCTTTCATTCAGTCAGTAGCTTCAAACATTTCTGGTATATGAAAAACATGTTTTTCAATGGCAAAAATCAATGAATATTGTAAATGCACAAACAGTAATATCTCCACATTGCAAGGTGCAATTCTGAAATTTTTAGCTTTTTCCTGTTAATCCTAGCATGATAAAGAAGATTCAAAGAGAGTGAGATGCCAGCTCCTTTCATTCAGTCAGTAGCTTCAAACATTTCTGGACGTTTTTCAATGGCAAAAATCAATGAATATTGTAAATGCACAAACAGTAATATCTCCACATTGCAAGGTGCAATTCTGAAATTTTTTGCTTTTTCCTGTTAATCCTAGCATGATAAAGAAGATTCAAAGAGAGTGAGATGCCAGCTCCTTTCATTCAGTCAGTAGCTTCAAACATTTCTGGTATATGAAAAACATGTTTTTCAATGGCAAAAATCAATGAATATTGTAAATGCACAAACAGTAATATCTCCACATTGCAAGGTGCAATTCTGAAATTTTTTGCTTTTTCCTGCTATTCCTAGCATGATTAAGAAGATTCAAACAGAGTGAGATGCCAGCTCCTTTCATTCAGTCAGTAGCTTCAAACATTTCTGGACGTTTTTCAATGGCAAAAATCAATGAATATTGTAAATGCACAAACAGTAATATCTCCACATTGCAAGGTGCAATTCTGAAATTTTTTGCTTTTTCCTGTTAATCCTAGCATGATAAAGAAGATTCAAAGAGAGTGAGATGCCAGCTCCTTTCATTCAGTCAGTAGCTTCAAACATTTCTGGTATATGAAAAACATGTTTTTCAATGGCAAAAATCAATGAATATTGTAAATGCACAAACAGTAATATCTCCACATTGCAAGGTGCAATTCTGAAATTTTTTGCTTTTTCCTGTTAATCCTAGCATGATAAAGAAGATTCAAAGAGAGTGAGATGCCAGCTCCTTTCATTCAGTCAGTAGCTTCAAACATTTCTGGTATATGAAAAACATGTTTTTCAATGGCAAAAATCAATGAATATTGTAAATGCACAAACAGTAATATCTCCACATTGCAAGGTGCAATTCTGAAATTTTTTGCTTTTTCCTGCTAATCCTAGCATGATAAAGAAGATTCAAAGAGAGTGAGATGCCAGCTCCTTTCATTCAGTCAGTAGCTTCAAACATTTCTGGACGTTTTTCAATGGCAAAAATCAATGAATATTGTAAATGCACAAAGAGTAATATCTCCACATTGCAAGGTGCAATTCTGAAATTTTTTGCTTTTTCCTGCTAATCCTAGCATGATAAAGAAGATTCAAAGAGAGTGAGATGCCAGCTCCTTTCATTCAGTCAGTAGCTTCAAACATTTCTGGTATATGAAAAACATGTTTTTCAATGGCAAAAATCAATGAATATTGTAAATGCACAAACAGTAATATCTCCACATTGCAAGGTGCAATTCTGAAATTTTTTGCTTTTTCCTGTTAATCCTAGCATGATAAAGAAGATTCAAAGAGAGTGAGATGCCAGCTCCTTTCATTCAGTCAGTAGCTTCAAACATTTCTGGTATATGAAAAACATGTTTTTCAATGGCAAAAATCAATGAATATTGTAAATTCACAAACAGTAATATCTCCACATTGCAAGGTGCAATTCTGAAATTTTTTGCTTTTTCCTGCTAATCCTAGCATGATAAAGAAGATTCAAAGAGAGTGAGATGCCAGCTCCTTTCATTCAGTCAGTAGCTTCAAACATTTCTGGTATATGAAAAACATGTTTTTCAATGGCAAAAATCAATGAATATTGTAAATGCACAAACAGTAATATCTCCACATTGCAAGGTGCAATTCTGAAACTTTTTGCTTTTTCCTGTTAATCCTAGCATGATAAAGAAGATTCAAAGAGAGTGAGATGCCAGCTCCTTTCATTCAGTCAGTAGCTTCAAACATTTCTGGTATATGAAAAACATGTTTTTCAATGGCAAAAATCAATGAATATTGTAAATGCACAAACAGTAATATCTCCACATTGCAAGGTGCAATTCTGAAATTTTTTGCTTTTTCCTGTTAATCCTAGCATGATAAAGAAGATTCAAAGAGAGTGAGATGCCAGCTCCTTTCATTCAGTCAGTAGCTTCAAACATTTCTGGTATATGAAAAACATGTTTTTCAATGGCAAAAATCAATGAATATTGTAAATGCACAAACAGTAATATCTCCACATTGCAAGGTGCAATTCTGAAATTTTTTGCTTTTTCCTGCTAATCCTAGCATGATAAAGAAGATTCAAAGAGAGTGAGATGCCAGCTCCTTTCATTCAGTCAGTAGCTTCAAACATTTCTGGTATATGAAAAACATGTTTTTCAATGGCAAAAATCAATGAATATTGTAAATGCACAAACAGTAATATCTCCACATTGCAAGGTGCAATTCTGAAATTTTTTGCTTTTTCCTGCTAATCCTAGCATGATAAAGAAGATTCAAAGAGAGTGAGATGCCAGCTCCTTTCATTCAGTCAGTAGCTTCAAACATTTCTGGTATATGAAAAACATGTTTTTCAATGGCAAAAATCAATGAATATTGTAAATGCACAAACAGTAATATCTCCACATTGCAAGGTGCAATTCTGAAATTTTTTGCTTTTTCCTGTTAATCCTAGCATGATAAAGAAGATTCAAAGAGAGTGAGATGCCAGCTCCTTTCATTCAGTCAGTAGCTTCAAACATTTCTGGACGTTTTTCAATGGCAAAAATCAATGAATATTGTAAATGCACAAACAGTAATATCTCCACATTGCAAGGTGCAATTCTGAAATTTTTTGCTTTTTCCTGTTAATCCTAGCATGATAAAGAAGATTCAAAGAGAGTGAGATGCCAGCTCCTTTCATTCAGTCAGTAGCTTCAAACATTTCTGGTATATGAAAAACGTTTTTCAATGGCAAAAATCAATGAATATTGTAAATGCACAAACAGTAATATCTCCACATTGCAAGGTGCAATTCTGAAATTTTTTGCTTTTTCCTGCTAATCCTAGCATGATAAAGAAGATTCAAAGAGAGTGAGATGCCAGCTCCTTTCATTCAGTCAGTAGCTTCAAACATTTCTGGACGTTTTTCAATGGCAAAAATCAATGAATATTGTAAATGCACAAACAGTAATATCTCCACATTGCAAGGTGCAATTCTGAAATTTTTTGCTTTTTCCTGCTAATCCTAGCATGATAAAGAAGATTCAAAGAGAGTGAGATGCCAGCTCCTTTCATTCAGTCAGTAGCTTCAAACATTTCTGGTATATGAAAAACATGTTTTTCAATGGCAAAAATCAATGAATATTGTAAATGCACAAACAGTAATATCTCCACATTGCAAGGTGCAATTCTGAAATTTTTTGCTTTTTCCTGCTAATTCTAGCATGATAAAGAAGATTCAAAGAGAGTGAGATGCCAGCTCCTTTCATTCAGTCAGTAGCTTCAAACATTTCTGGTATATGAAAAACATGTTTTTCAATGGCAAAAATCAATGAATATTGTAAATGCACAAACAGTAATATCTCCACATTGCAAGGTGCAATTCTGAAATTTTTTGCTTTTTCCTGTTAATCCTAGCATGATAAAGAAGATTCAAAGAGAGTGAGATGCCAGCTCCTTTCATTCAGTCAGTAGCTTCAAACATTTCTGGACGTTTTTCAATGGCAAAAATCAATGAATATTGTAAATGCACAAACAGTAATATCTCCACATTGCAAGGTGCAATTCTGAAATTTTTTGCTTTTTCCTGTTAATCCTAGCATGATAAAGAAGATTCAAAGAGAGTGAGATGCCAGCTCCTTTCATTCAGTCAGTAGCTTCAAACATTTCTGGTATATGAAAAACATGTTTTTCAATGGCAAAAATCAATGAATATTGTAAATGCACAAACAGTAATATCTCCACATTGCAAGGTGCAATTCTGAAATTTTTCGCTTTTTCCTGCTAATCCTAGCATGATAAAGAAGATTCAAAGAGAGTGAGATGCCAGCTCCTTTCATTCAGTCAGTAGCTTCAAACATTTCTGGTATATGAAAAACATGTTTTTCAATGGCAAAAATCAATGAATATTGTAAATGCACAAACAGTAATATCTCCACATTGCAAGGTGCAATTCTGAAATTTTTTGCTTTTTCCTGCTAATCCTAGCATGATAAAGAAGATTCAAACAGAGTGAGATGCCAGCTCCTTTCATTCAGTCAGTAGCTTCAAACATTTCTGGACGTTTTTCAATGGCAAAAATCAATGAATATTGTAAATGCACAAACAGTAATATCTCCACATTGCAAGGTGCAATTCTGAAATTTTTTGCTTTTTCCTGTTAATACTAGCATGATAAAGAAGATTCAAAGAGAGTGAGATGCCAGCTCCTTTCATTCAGTCAGTAGCTTCAAACATTTCTGGACGTTTTTCAATGGCAAAAATCAATGAATATTGTAAATGCACAAACAGTAATATCTCCACATTGCAAGGTGCAATTCTGAAATTTTTTGCTTTTTCCTGTTAATCCTAGCATGATAAAGAAGATTCAAAGAGAGTGAGATGCCAGCTCCTTTCATTCAGTCAGTAGCTTCAAACATTTCTGGTATATGAAAAACATGTTTTTCAATGGCAAAAATCAATGAATATTGTAAATGCACAAACAGTAATATCTCCACATTGCAAGGTGCAATTCTGAAATTTTTTGCTTTTTCCTGCTAATCCTAGCATGATAAAGAAGATTCAAAGAGAGTGAGATGCCAGCTCCTTTCATTCAGTCAGTAGCTTCAAACATTTCTGGTATATGAAAAACATGTTTTTCAATGGCAAAAATCAATGAATATTGTAAATGCACAAACAGTAATATCTCCACATTGCAAGGTGCAATTCTGAAATTTTTTGCTTTTTCCTGCTAATCCTAGCATGATAAAGAAGATTCAAAGAGAGTGAGATGCCAGCTCCTTTCATTCAGTCAGTAGCTTCAAACATTTCTGGTATATGAAAAACATGTTTTTCAATGGCAAAAATCAATGAATATTGTAAATGCACAAACAGTAATATCTCCACATTGCAAGGTGAAATTCTGAAATTTTTAGCTTTTTCCTGTTAATCCTAGCATGATAAAGAAGATTCAAAGAGAGTGAGATGCCAGCTCCTTTCATTCAGTCAGTAGCTTCAAACATTTCTGGACGTTTTTCAATGGCAAAAATCAATGAATATTGTAAATGCACAAACAGTAATATCTCCACATTGCAAGGTGCAATTCTGAAATTTTTTGCTTTTTCTTGTTAATCCTAGCATGATAAAGAAGATTCAAAGAGAGTGAGATGCCAGCTCCTTTCATTCAGTCAGTAGCTTTAAACATTTCTGGTATATGAAAAACATGTTTTTCAATGGCAAAAATCAATGAATATTGTAAATGCACAAACAGTAATATCTCCACATTGCAAGGTGCAATTCTGAAATTTTTTGCTTTTTCCTGCTAATCCTAGCATGATAAAGAAGATTCAAAGAGAGTGAGATGCCAGCTCCTTTCATTCAGTCAGTAGCTTCAAACATTTCTGGTATATGAAAAACATGTTTTTCAATGGCAAAAATCAATGAATATTGTAAATGCACAAACAGTAATATCTCCACATTGCAAGGTGCAATTCTGAAATTTTTTGCTTTTTCCTGCTAATCCTAGCATGATAAAGAAGATTCAAAGAGAGTGAGATGCCAGCTCCTTTCATTCAGTCAGTAGCTTCAAACATTTCTGGACGTTTTTCAATGGCAAAAATCAATGAATATTGTAAATGCACAAACAGTAATATCTCCACATTGCAAGGTGCAATTCTGAAATTTTTTGCTTTTTCCTGTTAATCCTAGCATGATAAAGAAGATTCAAAAAGAGTGAGATGCCAGCTCCTTTCATTCAGTCAGTAGCTTCAAACATTTCTGGACGTTTTTCAATGGCAAAAATCAATGAATATTGTAAATGCACAAACAGTAATATCTCCACATTGCAAGGTGCAATTCTGAAATTTTTTGCTTTTTCCTGTTAATCCTAGCATGATAAAGAAGATTCAAAGAGAGTGAGATGCCAGCTCCTTTCATTCAGTCAGTAGCTTCAAACATTTCTGGTATATGAAAAACATGTTTTTCAATGGCAAAAATCAATGAATATTGTAAATGCACAAACAGTAATATCTCCACATTGCAAGGTGCAATTCTGAAATTTTTTGCTTTTTCCTGCTAATCCTAGCATGATAAAGAAGATTCAAAGAGAGTGAGATGCCAGTTCCTTTCATTCAGTCAGTAGCTTCAAACATTTCTGGTATATGAAAAACATGTTTTTCAATGGCAAAAATCAATGAATATTGTAAATGCACAAACAGTAATATCTCCACATTGCAAGGTGCAATTCTGAAATTTTTTGCTTTTTCCTGCTAATCCTAGCATGATAAAGAAGATTCAAAGAGAGTGAGATGCCAGCTCCTTTCATTCAGTCAGTAGCTTCAAACATTTCTGGTATATGAAAAACATGTTTTTCAATGGCAAAAATCAATGAATATTGTAAATGCACAAACAGTAATATCTCCACATTGCAAGGTGCAATTCTGAAATTTTTAGCTTTTTCCTGTTAATCCTAGCATGATAAAGAAGATTCAAAGAGAGTGAGATGCCAGCTCCTTTCATTCAGTCAGTAGCTTCAAACATTTCTGGACGTTTTTCAATGGCAAAAATCAATGAATATTGTAAATGCACAAACAGTAATATCTCCACATTGCAAGGTGCAATTCTGAAATTTTTTGCTTTTTCCTGTTAATCCTAGCATGATAAAGAAGATTCAAAGAGAGTGAGATGCCAGCTCCTTTCATTCAGTCAGTAGCTTCAAACATTTCTGGTATATGAAAAACATGTTTTTCAATGGCAAAAATCAATGAATATTGTAAATGCACAAACAGTAATATCTCCACATTGCAAGGTGCAATTCTGAAATTTTTTGCTTTTTCCTGCTAATCCTAGCATGATAAAGAAGATTCAAAGAGAGTGAGATGCCAGCTCCTTTCATTCAGTCAGTAGCTTCAAACATTTCTGGTATATGAAAAACATGTTTTTCAATGGCAAAAATCAATGAATATTGTAAATGCACAAACAGTAATATCTCCACATTGCAAGGTGCAATTCTGAAATTTTTTGCTTTTTCCTGCTAATCCTAGCATGATAAAGAAGATTCAAACAGAGTGAGATGCCAGCTCCTTTCATTCAGTCAGTAGCTTCAAACATTTCTGGACGTTTTTCAATGGCAAAAATCAATGAATATTGTAAATGCACAAACAGTAATATCTCCACATTGCAAGGTGCAATTCTGAAATTTTTTGCTTTTTCCTGTTAATCCTAGCATGATAAAGAAGATTCAAAGAGAGTGAGATGCCAGCTCCTTTCATTCAGTCAGTAGCTTCAAACATTTCTGGACGTTTTTCAATGGCAAAAATCAATGAATATTGTAAATGCACAAACAGTAATATCTCCACATTGCAAGGTGCAATTCTGAAATTTTTTGCTTTTTCCTGTTAATCCTAGCATGATAAAGAAGATTCAAAGAGAGTGAGATGCCAGCTCCTTTCATTCAGTCAGTAGCTTCAAACATTTCTGGTATATGAAAAACATGTTTTTCAATGGCAAAAATCAATGAATATTGTAAATGCACAAACAGTAATATCTCCACATTGCAAGGTGCAATTCTGAAATTTTTTGCTTTTTCCTGCTAATCCTAGCATGATAAAGAAGATTCAAAGAGAGTGAGATGCCAGCTCCTTTCATTCAGTCAGTAGCTTCAAACATTTCTGGTATATGAAAAACATGTTTTTCAATGGCAAAAATCAATGAATATTGTAAATGCACAAACAGTAATATCTCCACATTGCAAGGTGCAATTCTGAAATTTTTTGCTTTTTCCTGCTAATCCTAGCATGATAAAGAAGATTCAAAGAGAGTGAGATGCCAGCTCCTTTCATTCAGTCAGTAGCTTCAAACATTTCTGGTATATGAAAAACATGTTTTTCAATGGCAAAAATCAATGAATATTGTAAATGCACAAACAATAATATCTCCACATTGCAAGGTGCAATTCTGAAATTTTTTGCTTTTTCCTGTTAATCCTAGCATGATAAAGAAGATTCAAAGAGAGTGAGATGCCAGCTCCTTTCATTCAGTCAGTAGCTTCAAACATTTCTGCTATATGAAAAACATGTTTTTCAATGGCAAAAATCAATGAATATTGTAAATGCACAAACAATAATATCTCCACATTGCAAGGTGCAATTCTGAAATTTTTTGCTTTTTCCTGCTAATCCTAGCATGATAAAGAAGATTCAAACAGAGTGAGATGCCATCTCCTTTCATTCAGTCAGTAGCTTCAAACATTTCTGGACGTTTTTCAATGGCAAAAATCAATGAATATTGTAAATGCACAAACAGTAATATCTCCACATTGCAAGGTGCAATTCTGAAATTTTTTGCTTTTTCTTGTTAATCCTAGCATGATAAAGAAGATTCAAAGAGAGTGAGATGCCAGCTCCTTTCATTCAGTCAGTAGCTTTAAACATTTCTGGTATATGAAAAACATGTTTTTCAATGGCAAAAATCAATGAATATTGTAAATGCACAAACAGTAATATCTCCACATTGCAAGGTGCAATTCTGAAATTTTTTGCTTTTTCCTGCTAATCCTAGCATGATAAAGAAGATTCAAAGAGAGTGAGATGCCAGCTCCTTTCATTCAGTCAGTAGCTTCAAACATTTCTGGTATATGAAAAACATGTTTTTCAATGGCAAAAATCAATGAATATTGTAAATGCACAAACAGTAATATCTCCACATTGCAAGGTGCAATTCTGAAATTTTTTGCTTTTTCCTGCTAATCCTAGCATGATAAAGAAGATTCAAAGAGAGTGAGATGCCAGCTCCTTTCATTCAGTCAGTAGCTTCAAACATTTCTGGACGTTTTTCAATGGCAAAAATCAATGAATATTGTAAATGCACAAACAGTAATATCTCCACATTGCAAGGTGCAATTCTGAAATTTTTTGCTTTTTCCTGTTAATCCTAGCATGATAAAGAAGATTCAAAGAGAGTGAGATGCCAGCTCCTTTCATTCAGTCAGTAGCTTCAAACATTTCTGGACGTTTTTCAATGGCAAAAATCAATGAATATTGTAAATGCACAAACAGTAATATCTCCACATTGCAAGGTGCAATTCTGAAATTTTTTGCTTTTTCCTGTTAATCCTAGCATGATAAAGAAGATTCAAAGAGAGTGAGATGCCAGCTCCTTTCATTCAGTCAGTAGCTTCAAACATTTCTGGTATATGAAAAACATGTTTTTCAATGGCAAAAATCAATGAATATTGTAAATGCACAAACAGTAATATCTCCACATTGCAAGGTGCAATTCTGAAATTTTTTGCTTTTTCCTGCTAATCCTAGCATGATAAAGAAGATTCAAAGAGAGTGAGATGCCAGCTCCTTTCATTCAGTCAGTAGCTTCAAACATTTCTGGTATATGAAAAACATGTTTTTCAATGGCAAAAATCAATGAATATTGTAAATGCACAAACAGTAATATCTCCACATTGCAAGGTGCAATTCTGAAATTTTTTGCTTTTTCCTGCTAATCCTAGCATGATAAAGAAGATTCAAAGAGAGTGAGATGCCAGCTCCTTTCATTCAGTCAGTAGCTTCAAACATTTCTGGTATATGAAAAACATGTTTTTCAATGGCAAAAATCAATGAATATTGTAAATGCACAAACAGTAATATCTCCACATTGCAAGGTGCAATTCTGAAATTTTTAGCTTTTTCCTGTTAATCCTAGCATGATAAAGAAGATTCAAAGAGAGTGAGATGCCAGCTCCTTTCATTCAGTCAGTAGCTTCAAACATTTCTGGACGTTTTTCAATGGCAAAAATCAATGAATATTGTAAATGCACAAACAGTAATATCTCCACATTGCAAGGTGCAATTCTGAAATTTTTTGCTTTTTCCTGTTAATCCTAGCATGATAAAGAAGATTCAAAGAGAGTGAGATGCCAGCTCCTTTCATTCAGTCAGTAGCTTCAAACATTTCTGGTATATGAAAAACATGTTTTTCAATGGCAAAAATCAATGAATATTGTAAATGCACAAACAGTAATATCTCCACATTGCAAGGTGCAATTCTGAAATTTTTTGCTTTTTCCTGCTAATCCTAGCATGATAAAGAAGATTCAAAGAGAGTGAGATGCCAGCTCCTTTCATTCAGTCAGTAGCTTCAAACATTTCTGGTATATGAAAAACATGTTTTTCAATGGCAAAAATCAATGAATATTGTAAATGCACAAACAGTAATATCTCCACATTGCAAGGTGCAATTCTGAAATTTTTTGCTTTTTCCTGCTAATCCTAGCATGATAAAGAAGATTCAAACAGAGTGAGATGCCAGCTCCTTTCATTCAGTCAGTAGCTTCAAACATTTCTGGACGTTTTTCAATGGCAAAAATCAATGAATATTGTAAATGCACAAACAGTAATATCTCCACATTGCAAGGTGCAATTCTGAAATTTTTTGCTTTTTCCTGTTAATCCTAGCATGATAAAGAAGATTCAAAGAGAGTGAGATGCCAGCTCCTTTCATTCAGTCAGTAGCTTCAAACATTTCTGGACGTTTTTCAATGGCAAAAATCAATGAATATTGTAAATGCACAAACAGTAATATCTCCACATTGCAAGGTGCAATTCTGAAATTTTTTGCTTTTTCCTGTTAATCCTAGCATGATAAAGAAGATTCAAAGAGAGTGAGATGCCAGCTCCTTTCATTCAGTCAGTAGCTTCAAACATTTCTGGTATATGAAAAACATGTTTTTCAATGGCAAAAATCAATGAATATTGTAAATGCACAAACAGTAATATCTCCACATTGCAAGGTGCAATTCTGAAATTTTTTGCTTTTTCCTGCTAATCCTAGCATGATAAAGAAGATTCAAAGAGAGTGAGATGCCAGCTCCTTTCATTCAGTCAGTAGCTTCAAACATTTCTGGTATATGAAAAACATGTTTTTCAATGGCAAAAATCAATGAATATTGTAAATGCACAAACAGTAATATCTCCACATTGCAAGGTGCAATTCTGAAATTTTTTGCTTTTTCCTGCTAATCCTAGCATGATAAAGAAGATTCAAAGAGAGTGAGATGCCAGCTCCTTTCATTCAGTCAGTAGCTTCAAACATTTCTGGTATATGAAAAACATGTTTTTCAATGGCAAAAATCAATGAATATTGTAAATGCACAAACAATAATATCTCCACATTGCAAGGTGCAATTCTGAAATTTTTTGCTTTTTCCTGTTAATCCTAGCATGATAAAGAAGATTCAAAGAGAGTGAGATGCCAGCTCCTTTCATTCAGTCAGTAGCTTCAAACATTTCTGCTATATGAAAAACATGTTTTTCAATGGCAAAAATCAATGAATATTGTAAATGCACAAACAATAATATCTCCACATTGCAAGGTGCAATTCTGAAATTTTTTGCTTTTTCCTGTTAATCCTAGCATGATAAAGAAGATTCAAAGAGAGTGAGATGCCAGCTCCTTTCATTCAGTCAGTAACTTCAAACATTTCTGGACGTTTTTCAATGGCAAAAATCAATGAATATTGTAAATGCACAAACAGTAATATCTCCACATTGCAAGGTGCAATTCTGAAATTTTTTGCTTTTTCCTGTTAATCCTAGCATGATAAAGAAGATTCAAAGAGAGTGAGATGCCAGCTCCTTTCATTCAGTCAGTAGCTTCAAACATTTCTGGTATATGAAAAACGTTTTTCAATGGCAAAAATCAATGAATATTGTAAATGCACAAACAGTAATATCTCCACATTGCAAGGTGCAATTCTGAAATTTTTTGCTTTTTCCTGCTAATCCTAGCATGATAAAGAAGATTCAAAGAGAGTGAGATGCCAGCTCATTTCATTCAGTCAGTAGCTTCAAACATTTCTGGACGTTTTTCAATGGCAAAAATCAATGAATATTGTAAATGCACAAACAGTAATATCTCCACATTGCAAGGTGCAATTCTGAAATTTTTTGCTTTTTCCTGCTAATCCTAGCATGATAAAGAAGATTCAAAGAGAGTGAGATGCCAGCTCCTTTCATTCAGTCAGTAGCTTCAAACATTTCTGGTATATGAAAAACATGTTTTTCAATGGCAAAAATCAATGAATATTGTAAATGCACAAACAGTAATATCTCCACATTGCAAGGTGCAATTCTGAAATTTTTTGCTTTTTCCTGCTAATCCTAGCATGATAAAGAAGATTCAAAGAGAGTGAGATGCCAGCTCCTTTCATTCAGTCAGTAGCTTCAAACATTTCTGGTATATGAAAAACATGTTTTTCAATGGCAAAAATCAATGAATATTGTAAATGCACAAACAATAATATCTCCACATTGCAAGGTGCAATTCTGAAATTTTTTGCTTTTTCCTGTTAATCCTAGCATGATAAAGAAGATTCAAAGAGAGTGAGATGCCAGCTCCTTTCATTCAGTCAGTAACTTCAAACATTTCTGGACGTTTTTCAATGGCAAAAATCAATGAATATTGTAAATGCACAAACAGTAATATCTCCACATTGCAAGGTGCAATTCTGAAATTTTTTGCTTTTTCCTGTTAATCCTAGCATGATAAAGAAGATTCAAAGAGAGTGAGATGCCAGCTCCTTTCATTCAGTCAGTAGCTTCAAACATTTCTGGTATATGAAAAACATGTTTTTCAATGGCAAAAATCAATGAATATTGTAAATGCACAAACAGTAATATCTCCACATTGCAAGGTGCAATTCTGAAATTTTTTGCTTTTTCCTGCTAATCCTAGCATGATAAAGAAGATTCAAAGAGAGTGAGATGCCAGCTCCTTTCATTCAGTCAGTAGCTTCAAACATTTCTGGTATATGAAAAACATGTTTTTCAATGGCAAAAATCAATGAATATTGTAAATGCACAAACAGTAATATCTCCACATTGCAAGGTGCAATTCTGAAATTTTTTGCTTTTTCCTGCTAATCCTAGCATGATAAAGAAGATTCAAAGAGAGTGAGATGCCAGCTCCTTTCATTCAGTCAGTAGCTTCAAACATTTCTGGTATATGAAAAACATGTTTTTCAATGGCAAAAATCAATGAATATTGTAAATGCACAAACAGTAATATCTCCACATTGCAAGGTGCAATTCTGAAATTTTTAGCTTTTTCCTGTTAATCCTAGCATGATAAAGAAGATTCAAAGAGAGTGAGATGCCAGCTCCTTTCATTCAGTCAGTAGCTTCAAACATTTCTGGACGTTTTTCAATGGCAAAAATCAATGAATATTGTAAATGCACAAACAGTAATATCTCCACATTGCAAGGTGCAATTCTGAAATTTTTTGCTTTTTCCTGTTAATCCTAGCATGATAAAGAAGATTCAAAGAGAGTGAGATGCCAGCTCCTTTCATTCAGTCAGTAGCTTCAAACATTTCTGGTATATGAAAAACATGTTTTTCAATGGCAAAAATCAATGAATATTGTAAATGCACAAACAGTAATATCTCCACATTGCAAGGTGCAATTCTGAAATTTTTTGCTTTTTCCTGCTAATCCTAGCATGATAAAGAAGATTCAAAGAGAGTGAGATGCCAGCTCCTTTCATTCAGTCAGTAGCTTCAAACATTTCTGGTATATGAAAAACATGTTTTTCAATGGCAAAAATCAATGAATATTGTAAATGCACAAACAGTAATATCTCCACATTGCAAGGTGCAATTCTGAAATTTTTTGCTTTTTCCTGCTAATCCTAGCATGATAAAGAAGATTCAAACAGAGTGAGATGCCAGCTCCTTTCATTCAGTCAGTAGCTTCAAACATTTCTGGACGTTTTTCAATGGCAAAAATCAATGAATATTGTAAATGCACAAACAGTAATATCTCCACATTGCAAGGTGCAATTCTGAAATTTTTTGCTTTTTCCTGTTAATCCTAGCATGATAAAGAAGATTCAAAGAGAGTGAGATGCCAGCTCCTTTCATTCAGTCAGTAGCTTCAAACATTTCTGGACGTTTTTCAATGGCAAAAATCAATGAATATTGTAAATGCACAAACAGTAATATCTCCACATTGCAAGGTGCAATTCTGAAATTTTTTGCTTTTTCCTGTTAATCCTAGCATGATAAAGAAGATTCAAAGAGAGTGAGATGCCAGCTCCTTTCATTCAGTCAGTAGCTTCAAACATTTCTGGTATATGAAAAACATGTTTTTCAATGGCAAAAATCAATGAATATTGTAAATGCACAAACAGTAATATCTCCACATTGCAAGGTGCAATTCTGAAATTTTTTGCTTTTTCCTGCTAATCCTAGCATGATAAAGAAGATTCAAAGAGAGTGAGATGCCAGCTCCTTTCATTCAGTCAGTAGCTTCAAACATTTCTGGTATATGAAAAACATGTTTTTCAATGGCAAAAATCAATGAATATTGTAAATGCACAAACAGTAATATCTCCACATTGCAAGGTGCAATTCTGAAATTTTTTGCTTTTTCCTGCTAATCCTAGCATGATAAAGAAGATTCAAACAGAGTGAGATGCCAGCTCCTTTCATTCAGTCAGTAGCTTCAAACATTTCTGGTATATGAAAAACATGTTTTTCAATGGCAAAAATCAATGAATATTGTAAATGCACAAACAATAATATCTCCACATTGCAAGGTGCAATTCTGAAATTTTTTGCTTTTTCCTGTTAATCCTAGCATGATAAAGAAGATTCAAAGAGAGTGAGATGCCAGCTCCTTTCATTCAGTCAGTAGCTTCAAACATTTCTGCTATATGAAAAACATGTTTTTCAATGGCAAAAATCAATGAATATTGTAAATGCACAAACAATAATATCTCCACATTGCAAGGTGCAATTCTGAAATTTTTTGCTTTTTCCTGTTAATCCTAGCATGATAAAGAAGATTCAAAGAGAGTGAGATGCCAGCTCCTTTCATTCAGTCAGTAACTTCAAACATTTCTGGACGTTTTTCAATGGCAAAAATCAATGAATATTGTAAATGCACAAACAGTAATATCTCCACATTGCAAGGTGCAATTCTGAAATTTTTTGCTTTTTCCTGTTAATCCTAGCATGATAAAGAAGATTCAAAGAGAGTGAGATGCCAGCTCCTTTCATTCAGTCAGTAGCTTCAAACATTTCTGGTATATGAAAAACGTTTTTCAATGGCAAAAATCAATGAATATTGTAAATGCACAAACAGTAATATCTCCACATTGCAAGGTGCAATTCTGAAATTTTTTGCTTTTTCCTGCTAATCCTAGCATGATAAAGAAGATTCAAAGAGAGTGAGATGCCAGCTCATTTCATTCAGTCAGTAGCTTCAAACATTTCTGGACGTTTTTCAATGGCAAAAATCAATGAATATTGTAAATGCACAAACAGTAATATCTCCACATTGCAAGGTGCAATTCTGAAATTTTTTGCTTTTTCCTGCTAATCCTAGCATGATAAAGAAGATTCAAAGAGAGTGAGATGCCAGCTCCTTTCATTCAGTCAGTAGCTTCAAACATTTCTGGTATATGAAAAACATGTTTTTCAATGGCAAAAATCAATGAATATTGTAAATGCACAAACAGTAATATCTCCACATTGCAAGGTGCAATTCTGAAATTTTTTGCTTTTTCCTGCTAATCCTAGCATGATAAAGAAGATTCAAAGAGAGTGAGATGCCAGCTCCTTTCATTCAGTCAGTAGCTTCAAACATTTCTGGTATATGAAAAACATGTTTTTCAATGGCAAAAATCAATGAATATTGTAAATGCACAAACAATAATATCTCCACATTGCAAGGTGCAATTCTGAAATTTTTTGCTTTTTCCTGTTAATCCTAGCATGATAAAGAAGATTCAAAGAGAGTGAGATGCCAGCTCCTTTCATTCAGTCAGTAACTTCAAACATTTCTGGACGTTTTTCAATGGCAAAAATCAATGAATATTGTAAATGCACAAACAGTAATATCTCCACATTGCAAGGTGCAATTCTGAAATTTTTTGCTTTTTCCTGTTAATCCTAGCATGATAAAGAAGATTCAAAGAGAGTGAGATGCCAGCTCCTTTCATTCAGTCAGTAGCTTCAAACATTTCTGGTATATGAAAAACGTTTTTCAATGGCAAAAATCAATGAATATTGTAAATGCACAAACAGTAATATCTCCACATTGCAAGGTGCAATTCTGAAATTTTTTGCTTTTTCCTGCTAATCCTAGCATGATAAAGAAGATTCAAAGAGAGTGAGATGCCAGCTCATTTCATTCAGTCAGTAGCTTCAAACATTTCTGGACGTTTTTCAATGGCAAAAATCAATGAATATTGTAAATGCACAAACAGTAATATCTCCACATTGCAAGGTGCAATTCTGAAATTTTTTGCTTTTTCCTGCTAATCCTAGCATGATAAAGAAGATTCAAAGAGAGTGAGATGCCAGCTCCTTTCATTCAGTCAGTAGCTTCAAACATTTCTGGTATATGAAAAACATGTTTTTCAATGGCAAAAATCAATGAATATTGTAAATGCACAAACAGTAATATCTCCACATTGCAAGGTGCAATTCTGAAATTTTTTGCTTTTTCCTGCTAATCCTAGCATGATAAAGAAGATTCAAAGAGAGTGAGATGCCAGCTCCTTTCATTCAGTCAGTAGCTTCAAACATTTCTGGTATATGAAAAACATGTTTTTCAATGGCAAAAATCAATGAATATTGTAAATGCACAAACAGTAATATCTCCACATTGCAAGGTGCAATTCTGAAATTTTTAGCTTTTTCCTGTTAATCCTAGCATGATAAAGAAGATTCAAAGAGAGTGAGATGCCAGCTCCTTTCATTCAGTCAGTAGCTTCAAACATTTCTGGACGTTTTTCAATGGCAAAAATCAATGAATATTGTAAATGCACAAACAGTAATATCTCCACATTGCAA
This sequence comes from Phyllobates terribilis, assembly GCF_046119375.1. Taxonomy (NCBI): domain Eukaryota; kingdom Metazoa; phylum Chordata; class Amphibia; order Anura; family Dendrobatidae; genus Phyllobates; species Phyllobates terribilis. The sequence goes on along the minus strand of NW_027366825.1, from coordinate 37,852 downwards.
GGTGCAATTCTGAAATTTTTTGCTTTTTCCTGTTAATCCTAGCATGATAAAGAAGATTCAAAGAGAGTGAGATGCCAGCTCCTTTCATTCAGTCAGTAGCTTCAAACATTTCTGGTATATGAAAAACATGTTTTTCAATGGCAAAAATCAATGAATATTGTAAATGCACAAACAGTAATATCTCCACATTGCAAGGTGCAATTCTGAAATTTTTTGCTTTTTCCTGCTAATCCTAGCATGATAAAGAAGATTCAAAGAGAGTGAGATGCCAGCTCCTTTCATTCAGTCAGTAGCTTCAAACATTTCTGGTATATGAAAAACATGTTTTTCAATGGCAAAAATCAATGAATATTGTAAATGCACAAACAGTAATATCTCCACATTGCAAGGTGCATTTCTGAATTTTTTTGCTTTTTCCTGCTAATCCTAGCATGATAAAGAAGATTCAAACAGAGTGAGATGCCAGCTCCTTTCATTCAGTCAGTAGCTTCAAACATTTCTGGACGTTTTTCAATGGCAAAAATCAATGAATATTGTAAATGCACAAACAGTAATATCTCCACATTGCAAGGTGCAATTCTGAAATTTTTTGCTTTTTCCTGTTAATCCTAGCATGATAAAGAAGATTCAAAGAGAGTGAGATGCCAGCTCCTTTCATTCAGTCAGTAGCTTCAAACATTTCTGGACGTTTTTCAATGGCAAAAATCAATGAATATTGTAAATGCACAAACAGTAATATCTCCACATTGCAAGGTGCAATTCTGAAATTTTTTGCTTTTTCCTGTTAATCCTAGCATGATAAAGAAGATTCAAAGAGAGTGAGATGCCAGCTCCTTTCATTCAGTCAGTAGCTTCAAACATTTCTGGTATATGAAAAACATGTTTTTCAATGGCAAAAATCAATGAATATTGTAAATGCAGAAACAGTAATATCTCCACATTGCAAGGTGCAATTCTGAAATTTTTTGCTTTTTCCTGTTAATCCTAGCATGATAAAGAAGATTCAAAGAGAGTGAGATGCCAGCTCCTTTCATTCAGTCAGTAGCTTCAAACATTTCTGGTATATGAAAAACATGTTTTTCAATGGCAAAAATCAATGAATATTGTAAATGCACAAACAGTAATATCTCCACATTGCAAGGTGCAATTCTGAAATTTTTTGCTTTTTCCTGTTAATCCTAGCATGATAAAGAAGATTCAAAGAGAGTGAGATGCCAGCTCCTTTCATTCAGTCAGTAGCTTCAAACATTTCTGGACGTTTTTCAATGGCAAAAATCAATGAATATTGTAAATGCACAAACAGTAATATCTCCACATTGCAAGGTGCAATTCTGAAATTTTTTGCTTTTTCCTGTTAATCCTAGCATGATAAAGAAGATTCAAAGAGAGTGAGATGCCAGCTCCTTTCATTCAGTCAGTAGCTTCAAACATTTCTGGTATATGAAAAACATGTTTTTCAATGGCAAAAATCAATGAATATTGTAAATGCACAAACAGTAATATCTCCACATTGCAAGGTGCAATTCTGAAATTTTTTGCTTTTTCCTGCTAATCCTAGCATGATAAAGAAGATTCAAAGAGAGTGAGATGCCAGCTCCTTTCATTCAGTCAGTAGCTTCAAACATTTCTGGTATATGAAAAACATGTTTTTCAATGGCAAAAATCAATGAATATTGTAAATGCACAAACAGTAATATCTCCACATTGCAAGGTGCAATTCTGAAATTTTTTGCTTTTTCCTGCTAATCCTAGCATGATAAAGAAGATTCAAAGAGAGTGAGATGCCAGCTCCTTTCATTCAGTCAGTAGCTTCAAACATTTCTGGTATATGAAAAACATGTTTTTCAATGGCAAAAATCAATGAATATTGTAAATGCACAAACAATAATATCTCCACATTGCAAGGTGCAATTCTGAAATTTTTTGCTTTTTCCTGTTAATCCTAGCATGATAAAGAAGATTCAAAGAGAGTGAGATGCCAGCTCCTTTCATTCAGTCAGTAGCTTCAAACATTTCTGCTATATGAAAAACATGTTTTTCAATGGCAAAAATCAATGAATATTGTAAATGCACAAACAATAATATCTCCACATTGCAAGGTGCAATTCTGAAATTTTTTGCTTTTTCCTGTTAATCCTAGCATGATAAAGAAGATTCAAAGAGAGTGAGATGCCAGCTCCTTTCATTCAGTCAGTAACTTCAAACATTTCTGGACGTTTTTCAATGGCAAAAATCAATGAATATTGTAAATGCACAAACAGTAATATCTCCACATTGCAAGGTGCAATTCTGAAATTTTTTGCTTTTTCCTGTTAATCCTAGCATGATAAAGAAGATTCAAAGAGAGTGAGATGCCAGCTCCTTTCATTCAGTCAGTAGCTTCAAACATTTCTGGTATATGAAAAACGTTTTTCAATGGCAAAAATCAATGAATATTGTAAATGCACAAACAGTAATATCTCCACATTGCAAGGTGCAATTCTGAAATTTTTTGCTTTTTCCTGCTAATCCTAGCATGATAAAGAAGATTCAAAGAGAGTGAGATGCCAGCTCATTTCATTCAGTCAGTAGCTTCAAACATTTCTGGACGTTTTTCAATGGCAAAAATCAATGAATATTGTAAATGCACAAACAGTAATATCTCCACATTGCAAGGTGCAATTCTGAAATTTTTTGCTTTTTCCTGCTAATCCTAGCATGATAAAGAAGATTCAAAGAGAGTGAGATGCCAGCTCCTTTCATTCAGTCAGTAGCTTCAAACATTTCTGGTATATGAAAAACATGTTTTTCAATGGCAAAAATCAATGAATATTGTAAATGCACAAACAGTAATATCTCCACATTGCAAGGTGCAATTCTGAAATTTTTTGCTTTTTCCTGCTAATCCTAGCATGATAAAGAAGATTCAAAGAGAGTGAGATGCCAGCTCCTTTCATTCAGTCAGTAGCTTCAAACATTTCTGGTATATGAAAAACATGTTTTTCAATGGCAAAAATCAATGAATATTGTAAATGCACAAACAGTAATATCTCCACATTGCAAGGTGCAATTCTGAAATTTTTAGCTTTTTCCTGTTAATCCTAGCATGATAAAGAAGATTCAAAGAGAGTGAGATGCCAGCTCCTTTCATTCAGTCAGTAGCTTCAAACATTTCTGGACGTTTTTCAATGGCAAAAATCAATGAATATTGTAAATGCACAAACAGTAATATCTCCACATTGCAAGGTGCAATTCTGAAATTTTTTGCTTTTTCCTGTTAATCCTAGCATGATAAAGAAGATTCAAAGAGAGTGAGATGCCAGCTCCTTTCATTCAGTCAGTAGCTTCAAACATTTCTGGTATATGAAAAACATGTTTTTCAATGGCAAAAATCAATGAATATTGTAAATGCACAAACAGTAATATCTCCACATTGCAAGGTGCAATTCTGAAATTTTTTGCTTTTTCCTGCTAATCCTAGCATGATAAAGAAGATTCAAAGAGAGTGAGATGCCAGCTCCTTTCATTCAGTCAGTAGCTTCAAACATTTCTGGTATATGAAAAACATGTTTTTCAATGGCAAAAATCAATGAATATTGTAAATGCACAAACAGTAATATCTCCACATTGCAAGGTGCATTTCTGAATTTTTTTGCTTTTTCCTGCTAATCCTAGCATGATAAAGAAGATTCAAACAGAGTGAGATGCCAGCTCCTTTCATTCAGTCAGTAGCTTCAAACATTTCTGGACGTTTTTCAATGGCAAAAATCAATGAATATTGTAAATGCACAAACAGTAATATCTCCACATTGCAAGGTGCAATTCTGAAATTTTTTGCTTTTTCCTGTTAATCCTAGCATGATAAAGAAGATTCAAAGAGAGTGAGATGCCAGCTCCTTTCATTCAGTCAGTAGCTTCAAACATTTCTGGACGTTTTTCAATGGCAAAAATCAATGAATATTGTAAATGCACAAACAGTAATATCTCCACATTGCAAGGTGCAATTCTGAAATTTTTTGCTTTTTCCTGTTAATCCTAGCATGATAAAGAAGATTCAAAGAGAGTGAGATGCCAGCTCCTTTCATTCAGTCAGTAGCTTCAAACATTTCTGGTATATGAAAAACATGTTTTTCAATGGCAAAAATCAATGAATATTGTAAATGCAGAAACAGTAATATCTCCACATTGCAAGGTGCAATTCTGAAATTTTTTGCTTTTTCCTGTTAATCCTAGCATGATAAAGAAGATTCAAAGAGAGTGAGATGCCAGCTCCTTTCATTCAGTCAGTAGCTTCAAACATTTCTGGTATATGAAAAACATGTTTTTCAATGGCAAAAATCAATGAATATTGTAAATGCACAAACAGTAATATCTCCACATTGCAAGGTGCAATTCTGAAATTTTTTGCTTTTTCCTGTTAATCCTAGCATGATAAAGAAGATTCAAAGAGAGTGAGATGCCAGCTCCTTTCATTCAGTCAGTAGCTTCAAACATTTCTGGACGTTTTTCAATGGCAAAAATCAATGAATATTGTAAATGCACAAACAGTAATATCTCCACATTGCAAGGTGCAATTCTGAAATTTTTTGCTTTTTCCTGTTAATCCTAGCATGATAAATAAGATTCAAAGAGAGTGAGATGCCAGCTCCTTTCATTCAGTCAGTAGCTTCAAACATTTCTGGTATATGAAAAACGTTTTTCAATGGCAAAAATCAATGAATATTGTAAATGCACAAACAGTAATATCTCCACATTGCAAGGTGCAATTCTGAAATTTTTTGCTTTTTCCTGCTAATCCTAGCATGATAAAGAAGATTCAAAGAGAGTGAGATGCCAGCTCCTTTCATTCAGTCAGTAGCTTCAAACATTTCTGGACGTTTTTCAATGGCAAAAATCAATGAATATTGTAAATGCACAAACAGTAATATCTCCACATTGCAAGGTGCAATTCTGAAATTTTTTGCTTTTTCCTGCTAATCCTAGCATGATAAAGAAGATTCAAAGAGAGTGAGATGCCAGCTCCTTTCATTCAGTCAGTAGCTTCAAACATTTCTGGTATATGAAAAACATGTTTTTCAATGGCAAAAATCAATGAATATTGTAAATACACAAACAGTAATATCTCCACATTGCAAGGTGCAATTCTGAAATTTTTTGCTTTTTCCTGCTAATCCTAGCATGATAAAGAAGATTCAAAGAGAGTGAGATGCCAGCTCCTTTCATTCAGTCAGTAGCTTCAAACATTTCTGGTATATGAAAAACATGTTTTTCAATGGCAAAAATCAATGAATATTGTAAATGCACAAACAGTAATATCTCCACATTGCAAGGTGCAATTCTGAAATTTTTTGCTTTTTCCTGTTAATCCTAGCATGATAAAGAAGATTCAAAGAGAGTGAGATGCCAGCTCCTTTCATTCAGTCAGTAGCTTCAAACATTTCTGGACGTTTTTCAATGGCAAAAATCAATGAATATTGTAAATGCACAAACAGTAATATCTCCACATTGCAAGGTGCAATTCTGAAATTTTTTGCTTTTTCCTGTTAATCCTAGCATGATAAAGAAGATTCAAAGAGAGTGAGATGCCAGCTCCTTTCATTCAGTCAGTAGCTTCAAACATTTCTGGTATATGAAAAACATGTTTTTCAATGGCAAAAATCAATGAATATTGTAAATGCACAAACAGTAATATCTCCACATTGCAAGGTGCAATTCTGAAATTTTTTGCTTTTTCCTGCTAATCCTAGCATGATAAAGAAGATTCAAAGAGAGTGAGATGCCAGCTCCTTTCATTCAGTCAGTAGCTTCAAACATTTCTGGTATATGAAAAACATGTTTTTCAATGGCAAAAATCAATGAATATTGTAAATGCACAAACAGTAATATCTCCACATTGCAAGGTGCAATTCTGAAATTTTTTGCTTTTTCCTGCTAATCCTAGCATGATAAAGAAGATTCAAACAGAGTGAGATGCCAGCTCCTTTCATTCAGTCAGTAGCTTCAAACATTTCTGGACGTTTTTCAATGGCAAAAATCAATGAATATTGTAAATGCACAAACAGTAATATCTCCACATTGCAAGGTGCAATTCTGAAATTTTTTGCTTTTTCCTGTTAATACTAGCATGATAAAGAAGATTCAAAGAGAGTGAGATGCCAGCTCCTTTCATTCAGTCAGTAGCTTCAAACATTTCTGGACGTTTTTCAATGGCAAAAATCAATGAATATTGTAAATGCACAAACAGTAATATCTCCACATTGCAAGGTGCAATTCTGAAATTTTTTGCTTTTTCCTGTTAATCCTAGCATGATAAAGAAGATTCAAAGAGAGTGAGATGCCAGCTCCTTTCATTCAGTCAGTAGCTTCAAACATTTCTGGTATATGAAAAACATGTTTTTCAATGGCAAAAATCAATGAATATTGTAAATGCACAAACAGTAATATCTCCACATTGCAAGGTGCAATTCTGAAATTTTTTGCTTTTTCCTGCTAATCCTAGCATGATAAAGAAGATTCAAAGAGAGTGAGATGCCAGCTCCTTTCATTCAGTCAGTAGCTTCAAACATTTCTGGTATATGAAAAACATGTTTTTCAATGGCAAAAATCAATGAATATTGTAAATGCACAAACAGTAATATCTCCACATTGCAAGGTGCAATTCTGAAATTTTTTGCTTTTTCCTGCTAATCCTAGCATGATAAAGAAGATTCAAAGAGAGTGGGATGCCAGCTCCTTTCATTCAGTCAGTAGCTTCAAACATTTCTGGTATATGAAAAACATGTTTTTCAATGGCAAAAATCAATGAATATTGTAAATGCACAAACAGTAATATCTCCACATTGCAAGGTGCAATTCTGAAATTTTTAGCTTTTTCCTGTTAATCCTAGCATGATAAAGAAGATTCAAAGAGAGTGAGATGCCAGCTCCTTTCATTCAGTCAGTAGCTTCAAACATTTCTGGACGTTTTTCAATGGCAAAAATCAATGAATATTGTAAATGCACAAACAGTAATATCTCCACATTGCAAGGTGCAATTCTGAAATTTTTTGCTTTTTCTTGTTAATCCTAGCATGATAAAGAAGATTCAAAGAGAGTGAGATGCCAGCTCCTTTCATTCAGTCAGTAGCTTTAAACATTTCTGGTATATGAAAAACATGTTTTTCAATGGCAAAAATCAATGAATATTGTAAATGCACAAACAGTAATATCTCCACATTGCAAGGTGCAATTCTGAAATTTTTTGCTTTTTCCTGTTAATCCTAGCATGATAAAGAAGATTCTAAGAGAGTGAGATGCCAGCTCCTTTCATTCAGTCAGTAGCTTCAAACATTTCTGGACGTTTTTCAATGGCAAAAATCAATGAATATTGTAAATGCACAAACAGTAATATCTCCACATTGCAAGGTGCAATTCTGAATTTTTTTGCTTTTTCCTGTTAATCCTAGCATGATAAAGAAGATTCAAAGAGAGTGAGATGCCAGCTCCTTTCATTCAGTCAGTAGCTTCAAACATTTCTGGTATATGAAAAACGTTTTTCAATGGCAAAAATCAATGAATATTGTAAATGCACAAACAGTAATATCTCCACATTGCAAGGTGCAATTCTGAAATTTTTTGCTTTTTCCTGCTAATCCTAGCATGATAAAGAAGATTCAAAGAGAGTGAGATGCCAGCTCCTTTCATTCAGTCAGTAGCTTCAAACATTTCTGGACGTTTTTCAATGGCAAAAATCAATGAATATTGTAAATGCACAAACAGTAATATCTCCACATTGCAAGGTGCAATTCTGAAATTTTTTGCTTTTTCCTGCTAATCCTAGCATGATAAAGAAGATTCAAAGAGAGTGAGATGCCAGCTCCTTTCATTCAGTCAGTAGCTTCAAACATTTCTGGTATATGAAAAACATGTTTTTCAATGGCAAAAATCAATGAATATTGTAAATACACAAACAGTAATATCTCCACATTGCAAGGTGCAATTCTGAAATTTTTTGCTTTTTCCTGCTAATCCTAGCATGATAAAGAAGATTCAAAGAGAGTGAGATGCCAGCTCCTTTCATTCAGTCAGTAGCTTCAAACATTTCTGGTATATGAAAAACATGTTTTTCAATGGCAAAAATCAATGAATATTGTAAATGCACAAACAGTAATATCTCCACATTGCAAGGTGCAATTCTGAAATTTTTTGCTTTTTCCTGTTAATCCTAGCATGATAAAGAAGATTCAAAGAGAGTGAGATGCCAGCTCCTTTCATTCAGTCAGTAGCTTCAAACATTTCTGGTATATGAAAAACATGTTTTTCAATGGCAAAAATCAATGAATATTGTAAATGCACAAACAGTAATATCTCCACATTGCAAGGTGCAATTCTGAAATTTTTTGCTTTTTCCTGCTAATCCTAGCATGATAAAGAAGATTCAAAGAGAGTGAGATGCCAGCTCCTTTCATTCAGTCAGTAGCTTCAAACATTTCTGGTATATGAAAAACATGTTTTTCAATGGCAAAAATCAATGAATATTGTAAATGCACAAACAGTAATATCTCCACATTGCAAGGTGCAATTCTGAAATTTTTTGCTTTTTCCTGCTAATCCTAGCATGATAAAGAAGATTCAAACAGAGTGAGATGCCAGCTCCTTTCATTCAGTCAGTAGCTTCAAACATTTCTGGACGTTTTTCAATGGCAAAAATCAATGAATATTGTAAATGCACAAACAGTAATATCTCCACATTGCAAGGTGCAATTCTGAAATTTTTTGCTTTTTCCTGTTAATACTAGCATGATAAAGAAGATTCAAAGAGAGTGAGATGCCAGCTCCTTTCATTCAGTCAGTAGCTTCAAACATTTCTGGACGTTTTTCAATGGCAAAAATCAATGAATATTGTAAATGCACAAACAGTAATATCTCCACATTGCAAGGTGCAATTCTGAAATTTTTTGCTTTTTCCTGTTAATCCTAGCATGATAAAGAAGATTCAAAGAGAGTGAGATGCCAGCTCCTTTCATTCAGTCAGTAGCTTCAAACATTTCTGGTATATGAAAAACATGTTTTTCAATGGCAAAAATCAATGAATATTGTAAATGCACAAACAGTAATATCTCCACATTGCAAGGTGCAATTCTGAAATTTTTTGCTTTTTCCTGCTAATCCTAGCATGATAAAGAAGATTCAAAGAGAGTGAGATGCCAGCTCCTTTCATTCAGTCAGTAGCTTCAAACATTTCTGGTATATGAAAAACATGTTTTTCAATGGCAAAAATCAATGAATATTGTAAATGCACAAACAGTAATATCTCCACATTGCAAGGTGCAATTCTGAAATTTTTTGCTTTTTCCTGCTAATCCTAGCATGATAAAGAAGATTCAAAGAGAGTGAGATGCCAGCTCCTTTCATTCAGTCAGTAGCTTCAAAAATTTCTGGTATATGAAAAACATGTTTTTCAATGGCAAAAATCAATGAATATTGTAAATGCACAAACAGTAATATCTCCACATTGCAAGGTGCAATTCTGAAATTTTTAGCTTTTTCCTGTTAATCCTAGCATGATAAAGAAGATTCAAAGAGAGTGAGATGCCAGCTCCTTTCATTCAGTCAGTAGCTTCAAACATTTCTGGACGTTTTTCAATGGCAAAAATCAATGAATATTGTAAATGCACAAACAGTAATATCTCCACATTGCAAGGTGCAATTCTGAAATTTTTTGCTTTTTCTTGTTAATCCTAGCATGATAAAGAAGATTCAAAGAGAGTGAGATGCCAGCTCCTTTCATTCAGTCAGTAGCTTTAAACATTTCTGGTATATGAAAAACATGTTTTTCAATGGCAAAAATCAATGAATATTGTAAATGCACAAACAGTAATATCTCCACATTGCAAGGTGCAATTCTGAAATTTTTTGCTTTTTCCTGCTAATCCTAGCATGATAAAGAAGATTCAAAGAGAGTGAGATGCCAGCTCCTTTCATTCAGTCAGTAGCTTCAAACATTTCTGGTATATGAAAAACATGTTTTTCAATGGCAAAAATCAATGAATATTGTAAATGCACAAACAGTAATATCTCCACATTGCAAGGTGCAATTCTGAAATTTTTTGCTTTTTCCTGCTAATCCTAGCATGATAAAGAAGATTCAAAGAGAGTGAGATGCCAGCTCCTTTCATTCAGTCAGTAGCTTCAAACATTTCTGGACGTTTTTCAATGGCAAAAATCAATGAATATTGTAAATGCACAAACAGTAATATCTCCACATTGCAAGGTGCAATTCTGAAATTTTTTGCTTTTTCCTGTTAATCCTAGCATGATAAAGAAGATTCAAAGAGAGTGAGATGCCAGCTCCTTTCATTCAGTCAGTAGCTTCAAACATTTCTGGACGTTTTTCAATGGCAAAAATCAATGAATATTGTAAATGCACAAACAGTAATATCTCCACATTGCAAGGTGCAATTCTGAAATTTTTTGCTTTTTCCTGTTAATCCTAGCATGATAAAGAAGATTCAAAGAGAGTGAGATGCCAGCTCCTTTCATTCAGTCAGTAGCTTCAAACATTTCTGGTATATGAAAAACATGTTTTTCAATGGCAAAAATCAATGAATATTGTAAATGCACAAACAGTAATATCTCCACATTGCAAGGTGCAATTCTGAAATTTTTTGCTTTTTCCTGCTAATCCTAGCATGATAAAGAAGATTCAAAGAGAGTGAGATGCCAGCTCCTTTCATTCAGTCAGTAGCTTCAAACATTTCTGGTATATGAAAAACATGTTTTTCAATGGCAAAAATCAATGAATATTGTAAATGCACAAACAGTAATATCTCCACATTGCAAGGTGCAATTCTGAAATTTTTTGCTTTTTCCTGCTAATCCTAGCATGATAAAGAAGATTCAAAGAGAGTGAGATGCCAGCTCCTTTCATTCAGTCAGTAGCTTCAAACATTTCTGGTATATGAAAAACATGTTTTTCAATGGCAAAAATCAATGAATATTGTAAATGCACAAACAGTAATATCTCCACATTGCAAGGTGCAATTCTGAAATTTTTTGCTTTTTCCTGCTAATCCTAGCATGATAAAGAAGATTCAAAGAGAGTGAGATGCCAGCTCCTTTCATTCAGTCAGTAGCTTCAAACATTTCTGGTATATGAAAAACATGTTTTTCAATGGCAAAAATCAATGAATATTGTAAATGCACAAACAGTAATATCTCCACATTGCAAGGTGCAATTCTGAAATTTTTAGCTTTTTCCTGTTAATCCTAGCATGATAAAGAAGATTCAAAGAGAGTGAGATGCCAGCTCCTTTCATTCAGTCAGTAGCTTCAAACATTTCTGGACGTTTTTCAATGGCAAAAATCAATGAATATTGTAAATGCACAAACAGTAATATCTCCACATTGCAAGGTGCAATTCTGAAATTTTTTGCTTTTTCCTGTTAATCCTAGCATGATAAAGAAGATTCAAAGAGAGTGAGATGCCAGCTCCTTTCATTCAGTCAGTAGCTTCAAACATTTCTGGTATATGAAAAACATGTTTTTCAATGGCAAAAATCAATGAATATTGTAAATGCACAAACAGTAATATCTCCACATTGCAAGGTGCAATTCTGAAATTTTTTGCTTTTTCCTGCTAATCCTAGCATGATAAAGAAGATTCAAAGAGAGTGAGATGCCAGCTCCTTTCATTCAGTCAGTAGCTTCAAACATTTCTGGTATATGAAAAACATGTTTTTCAATGGCAAAAATCAATGAATATTGTAAATGCACAAACAGTAATATCTCCACATTGCAAGGTGCAATTCTGAAATTTTTTGCTTTTTCCTGCTAATCCTAGCATGATAAAGAAGATTCAAACAGAGTGAGATGCCAGCTCCTTTCATTCAGTCAGTAGCTTCAAACATTTCTGGACGTTTTTCAATGGCAAAAATCAATGAATATTGTAAATGCACAAACAGTAATATCTCCACATTGCAAGGTGCAATTCTGAAATTTTTTGCTTTTTCCTGTTAATCCTAGCATGATAAAGAAGATTCAAAGAGAGTGAGATGCCAGCTCCTTTCATTCAGTCAGTAGCTTCAAACATTTCTGGACGTTTTTCAATGGCAAAAATCAATGAATATTGTAAATGCACAAACAGTAATATCTCCACATTGCAAGGTGCAATTCTGAAATTTTTTGCTTTTTCCTGTTAATCCTAGCATGATAAAGAAGATTCAAAGAGAGTGAGATGCCAGCTCCTTTCATTCAGTCAGTAGCTTCAAACATTTCTGGTATATGAAAAACATGTTTTTCAATGGCAAAAATCAATGAATATTGTAAATGCACAAACAGTAATATCTCCACATTGCAAGGTGCAATTCTGAAATTTTTTGCTTTTTCCTGCTAATCCTAGCATGATAAAGAAGATTCAAAGAGAGTGAGATGCCAGCTCCTTTCATTCAGTCAGTAGCTTCAAACATTTCTGGTATATGAAAAACATGTTTTTCAATGGCAAAAATCAATGAATATTGTAAATGCACAAACAGTAATATCTCCACATTGCAAGGTGCAATTCTGAAATTTTTTGCTTTTTCCTGCTAATCCTAGCATGATAAAGAAGATTCAAAGAGAGTGAGATGCCAGCTCCTTTCATTCAGTCAGTAGCTTCAAACATTTCTGGTATATGAAAAACATGTTTTTCAATGGCAAAAATCAATGAATATTGTAAATGCACAAACAATAATATCTCCACATTGCAAGGTGCAATTCTGAAATTTTTTGCTTTTTCCTGTTAATCCTAGCATGATAAAGAAGATTCAAAGAGAGTGAGATGCCAGCTCCTTTCATTCAGTCAGTAACTTCAAACATTTCTGGACGTTTTTCAATGGCAAAAATCAATGAATATTGTAAATGCACAAACAGTAATATCTCCACATTGCAAGGTGCAATTCTGAAATTTTTTGCTTTTTCCTGTTCATCCTAGCATGATAAAGAGGATTCTAAGAGAGTGAGATGCCAGCTCCTTTCATTCAGTCAGTAGCTTCAAACATTTCTGGTATATGAAAAACGTTTTTCAATGGCAAAAATCAATGAATATTGTAAATGCACAAACAGTAATATCTCCACATTGCAAGGTGCAATTCTGAAATTTTTTGCTTTTTCCTGCTAATCCTAGCATGATAAAGAAGATTCAAAGAGAGTGAGATGCCAGCTCCTTTCATTCAGTCAGTAGCTTCAAACATTTCTGGACGTTTTTCAATGGCAAAAATCAATGAATATTGTAAATGCACAAACAGTAATATCTCCACATTGCAAGGTGCAATTCTGAAATTTTTTGCTTTTTCCTGCTAATCCTAGCATGATAAAGAAGATTCAAAGAGAGTGAGATGCCAGCTCCTTTCATTCAGTCAGTAGCTTCAAACATTTCTGGTATATGAAAAACATGTTTTTCAATGGCAAAAATCAATGAATATTGTAAATGCACAAACAGTAATATCTCCACATTGCAAGGTGCAATTCTGAAATTTTTTGCTTTTTCCTGCTAATCCTAGCATGATAAAGAAGATTCAAAGAGAGTGAGATGCCAGCTCCTTTCATTCAGTCAGTAGCTTCAAACATTTCTGGTATATGAAAAACATGTTTTTCAATGGCAAAAATCAATGAATATTGTAAATGCACAAACAGTAATATCTCCACATTGCAAGGTGCAATTCTGACATTTTTAGCTTTTTCCTGTTAATCCTAGCATGATAAAGAAGATTCAAAGAGAGTGAGATGCCAGCTCCTTTCATTCAGTCAGTAGCTTCAAACATTTCTGGACGTTTTTCAATGGCAAAAATCAATGAATATTGTAAATGCACAAACAGTAATATCTCCACATTGCAAGGTGCAATTCTGAAATTTTTTGCTTTTTCCTGTTAATCCTAGCATGATAAAGAAGATTCAAAGAGAGTGAGATGCCAGCTCCTTTCATTCAGTCAGTAGCTTCAAACATTTCTGGTATATGAAAAACATGTTTTTCAATGGCAAAAATCAATGAATATTGTAAATGCACAAACAGTAATATCTCCACATTGCAAGGTGCAATTCTGAAATTTTTTGCTTTTTCCTGCTAATCCTAGCATGATAAAGAAGATTCAAAGAGAGTGAGATGCCAGCTCCTTTCATTCAGTCAGTAGCTTCAAACATTTCTGGTATATGAAAAACATGTTTTTCAATGGCAAAAATCAATGAATATTGTAAATGCACAAACAGTAATATCTCCACATTGCAAGGTGCATTTCTGAAATTTTTTGCTTTTTCCTGCTAATCCTAGCATGATAAAGAAGATTCAAACAGAGTGAGATGCCAGCTCCTTTCATTCAGTCAGTAGCTTCAAACATTTCTGGACGTTTTTCAATGGCAAAAATCAATGAATATTGTAAATGCACAAACAGTAATATCTCCACATTGCAAGGTGCAATTCTGAAATTTTTTGCTTTTTCCTGTTAATCCTAGCATGATAAAGAAGATTCAAAGAGAGTGAGATGCCAGCTCCTTTCATTCAGTCAGTAGCTTCAAACATTTCTGGACGTTTTTCAATGGCAAAAATCAATGAATATTGTAAATGCACAAACAGTAATATCTCCACATTGCAAGGTGCAATTCTGAAATTTTTTGCTTTTTCCTGTTAATCCTAGCATGATAAAGAAGATTCAAAGAGAGTGAGATGCCAGCTCCTTTCATTCAGTCAGTAGCTTCAAACATTTCTGGTATATGAAAAACATGTTTTTCAATGGCAAAAATCAATGAATATTGTAAATGCACAAACAGTAATATCTCCACATTGCAAGGTGCAATTCTGAAATTTTTTGCTTTTTCCTGCTAATCCTAGCATGATAAAGAAGATTCAAAGAGAGTGAGATGCCAGCTCCTTTCATTCAGTCAGTAGCTTCAAACATTTCTGGTATATGAAAAACATGTTTTTCAATGGCAAAAATCAATGAATATTGTAAATGCACAAACAGTAATATCTCCACATTGCAAGGTGCAATTCTGAAATTTTTGCTTTTTCCTGCTAATCCTAGCATGATAAAGAAGATTCAAAGAGAGTGAGATGCCAGCTCCTTTCATTCAGTCAGTAGCTTCAAACATTTCTGGTATATGAAAAACATGTTTTTCAATGGCAAAAATCAATGAATATTGTAAATGCACAAACAGTAATATCTCCACATTGCAAGGTGCAATTCTGAAATTTTTTGCTTTTTCCTGCTAATCCTAGCATGATAAAGAAGATTCAAAGAGAGTGAGATGCCAGCTCCTTTCATTCAGTCAGTAGCTTCAAACATTTCTGGACGTTTTTCAATGGCAAAAATCAATGAATATTGTAAATGCACAAACAGTAATATCTCCACATTGCAAGGTGCAATTCTGAAATTTTTTGCTTTTTCCTGCTAATCCTAGCATGATAAAGAAGATTCAAAGAGAGTGAGATGCCAGCTCCTTTCATTCAGTCAGTAGCTTCAAACATTTCTGGTATATGAAAAACATGTTTTTCAATGGCAAAAATCAATGAATATTGTAAATGCACAAACAGTAATATCTCCACATTGCAAGGTGCAATTCTGAAATTTTTTGCTTTTTCCTGCTAATCCTAGCATGATAAAGAAGATTCAAAGAGAGTGAGATGCCAGCTCCTTTCATTCAGTCAGTAGCTTCAAACATTTCTGGTATATGAAAAACATGTTTTTCAATGGCAAAAATCAATGAATATTGTAAATGCACAAACAGTAATATCTCCACATTGCAAGGTGCAATTCTGACATTTTTAGCTTTTTCCTGTTAATCCTAGCATGATAAAGAAGATTCAAAGAGAGTGAGATGCCAGCTCCTTTCATTCAGTCAGTAGCTTCAAACATTTCTGGACGTTTTTCAATGGCAAAAATCAATGAATATTGTAAATGCACAAACAGTAATATCTCCACATTGCAAGGTGCAATTCTGAAATTTTTTGCTTTTTCCTGTTAATCCTAGCATGATAAAGAAGATTCAAAGAGAGTGAGATGCCAGCTCCTTTCATTCAGTCAGTAGCTTCAAACATTTCTGGTATATGAAAAACATGTTTTTCAATGGCAAAAATCAATGAATATTGTAAATGCACAAACAGTAATATCTCCACATTGCAAGGTGCAATTCTGAAATTTTTTGCTTTTTCCTGCTAATCCTAGCATGATAAAGAAGATTCAAAGAGAGTGAGATGCCAGCTCCTTTCATTCAGTCAGTAGCTTCAAACATTTCTGGTATATGAAAAACATGTTTTTCAATGGCAAAAATCAATGAATATTGTAAATGCACAAACAGTAATATCTCCACATTGCAAGGTGCATTTCTGAAATTTTTTGCTTTTTCCTGCTAATCCTAGCATGATAAAGAAGATTCAAACAGAGTGAGATGCCAGCTCCTTTCATTCAGTCAGTAGCTTCAAACATTTCTGGACGTTTTTCAATGGCAAAAATCAATGAATATTGTAAATGCACAAACAGTAATATCTCCACATTGCAAGGTGCAATTCTGAAATTTTTTGCTTTTTCCTGTTAATCCTAGCATGATAAAGAAGATTCAAAGAGAGTGAGATGCCAGCTCCTTTCATTCAGTCAGTAGCTTCAAACATTTCTGGACATTTTTCAATGGCAAAAATCAATGAATATTGTAAATGCACAAACAGTAATATCTCCACATTGCAAGGTGCAATTCTGAAATTTTTTGCTTTTTCCTGTTAATCCTAGCATGATAAAGAAGATTCAAAGAGAGTGAGATGCCAGCTCCTTTCATTCAGTCAGTAGCTTCAAACATTTCTGGTATATGAAAAACATGTTTTTCAATGGCAAAAATCAATGAATATTGTAAATGCAGAAACAGTAATATCTCCACATTGCAAGGTGCAATTCTGAAATTTTTTGCTTTTTCCTGTTAATCCTAGCATGATAAAGAAGATTCAAAGAGAGTGAGATGCCAGCTCCTTTCATTCAGTCAGTAGCTTCAAACATTTCTGGTATATGAAAAACATGTTTTTCAATGGCAAAAATCAATGAATATTGTAAATGCACAAACAGTAATATCTCCACATTGCAAGGTGCAATTCTGAAATTTTTTGCTTTTTCCTGCTAATCCTAGCATGATAAAGAAGATTCAAAGAGAGTGAGATGCCAGCTCCTTTCATTCAGTCAGTAGCTTCAAACATTTCTGGTATATGAAAAACATGTTTTTCAATGGCAAAAATCAATGAATATTGTAAATGCACAAACAGTAATATCTCCACATTGCAAGGTGCAATTCTGAAATTTTTGCTTTTTCCTGCTAATCCTAGCATGATAAAGAAGATTCAAAGAGAGTGAGATGCCAGCTCCTTTCATTCAGTCAGTAGCTTCAAACATTTCTGGTATATGAAAAACATGTTTTTCAATGGCAAAAATCAATGAATATTGTAAATGCACAAACAGTAATATCTCCACATTGCAAGGTGCAATTCTGAAATTTTTTGCTTTTTCCTGCTAATCCTAGCATGATAAAGAAGATTCAAAGAGAGTGAGATGCCAGCTCCTTTCATTCAGTCAGTAGCTTCAAACATTTCTGGACGTTTTTCAATGGCAAAAATCAATGAATATTGTAAATGCACAAACAGTAATATCTCCACATTGCAAGGTGCAATTCTGAAATTTTTTGCTTTTTCCTGTTAATCCTAGCATGATAAAGAAGATTCAAAGAGAGTGAGATGCCAGCTCCTTTCATTCAGTCAGTAGCTTCAAACATTTCTGGACGTTTTTCAATGGCAAAAATCAATGAATATTGTAAATGCACAAACAGTAATATCTCCACATTGCAAGGTGCAATTCTGAAATTTTTTGCTTTTTCCTGTTAATCCTAGCATGATAAAGAAGATTCAAAGAGAGTGAGATGCCAGCTCCTTTCATTCAGTCAGTAGCTTCAAACATTTCTGGTATATGAAAAACATGTTTTTCAATGGCAAAAATCAATGAATATTGTAAATGCACAAACAGTAATATCTCCACATTGCAAGGTGCAATTCTGAAATTTTTTGCTTTTTCCTGTTAATCCTAGCATGATAAAGAAGATTCAAAGAGAGTGAGATGCCAGCTCCTTTCATTCAGTCAGTAGCTTCAAACATTTCTGGTATATGAAAAACATGTTTTTCAATGGCAAAAATCAATGAATATTGTAAATGCACAAACAGTAATATCTCCACATTGCAAGGTGCAATTCTGAAATTTTTTGCTTTTTCCTGCTAATCCTAGCATGATAAAGAAGATTCAAAGAGAGTGAGATGCCAGCTCCTTTCAATCAGTCAGTAGCTTCAAACATTTCTGGTATATGAAAAGCATGTTTTTCAATGGCAAAAATCAATGAATATTGTAAATGCACAAACAGTAATATCTCCACATTGCAAGGTGCAATTCTGAAATTTTTTGCTTTTTCCTGCTAATCCTAGCATGATAAAGAAGATTCAAAGAGAGTGAGATGCCAGCTCCTTTCATTCAGTCAGTAGCTTCAAACATTTCTGGTATATGAAAAACATGTTTTTCAATGGCAAAAATCAATGAA
Source organism: Phyllobates terribilis (assembly GCF_046119375.1). NCBI lineage: Eukaryota > Metazoa > Chordata > Amphibia > Anura > Dendrobatidae > Phyllobates > Phyllobates terribilis. The sequence goes on along the minus strand of NW_027366825.1, from coordinate 19,309 downwards.
TATTGTAAGTGCACAAACAGTAATATCTCCACATTGCAAGGTGCAATTCTGAAATTTTTTGCTTTTTCCTGCTAATCCTAGCATGATAAAGAAGATTCAAAGAGAGTGAGATGCCAGCTCCTTTCATTCAGTCAGTAGCTTCAAACATTTCTGGTATATGAAAAACATGTTTTTCAATGGCAAAAATCAATGAATATTGTAAATGCACAAACAGTAATATCTCCACATTGCAAGGTGCAATTCTGAAATTTTTAGCTTTTTCCTGTTAATCCTAGCATGATAAAGAAGATTCAAAGAGAGTGAGATGCCAGCTCCTTTCATTCAGTCAGTAGCTTCAAACATTTCTGGACGTTTTTCAATGGCAAAAATCAATGAATATTGTAAATGCACAAACAGTAATATCTCCACATTGCAAGGTGCAATTCTGAAATTTTTTGCTTTTTCCTGTTAATCCTAGCATGATAAAGAAGATTCAAAGAGAGTGAGATGCCAGCTCCTTTCATTCAGTCAGTAGCTTCAAACATTTCTGGTATATGAAAAACATGTTTTTCAATGGCAAAAATCAATGAATATTGTAAATGCACAAACAGTAATATCTCCACATTGCAAGGTGCAATTCTGAAATTTTTTGCTTTTTCCTGCTAATCCTAGCATGATAAAGAAGATTCAAAGAGAGTGAGATGCCAGCTCCTTTCATTCAGTCAGTAGCTTCAAACATTTCTGGACGTTTTTCAATGGCAAAAATCAATGAATATTGTAAATGCACAAACAGTAATATCTCCACATTGCAAGGTGCAATTCTGAAATTTTTTGCTTTTTCCTGTTAATCCTAGCATGATAAAGAAGATTCAAAGAGAGTGAGATGCCAGCTCCTTTCATTCAGTCAGTAGCTTCAAACATTTCTGGACGTTTTTCAATGGCAAAAATCAATGAATATTGTAAATGCACAAACAGTAATATCTCCACATTGCAAGGTGCAATTCTGAAATTTTTTGCTTTTTCCTGTTAATCCTAGCATGATAAAGAAGATTCAAAGAGAGTGAGATGCCAGCTCCTTTTATTCAGTCAGTAGCTTCAAACATTTCTGGTATATGAAAAACATGTTTTTCAATGGCAAAAATCAATGAATATTGTAAATGCACAAACAGTAATATCTCCACATTGCAAGGTGCAATTCTGAAATTTTTTGCTTTTTCCTGTTAATCCTAGCATGATAAAGAAGATTCAAAGAGAGTGAGATGCCAGCTCCTTTCATTCAGTCAGTAGCTTTAAACATTTCTGGTATATGAAAAACATGTTTTTCAATGGCAAAAATCAATGAATATTGTAAATGCACAAACAGTAATATCTCCACATTGCAAGGTGCAATTCTGAAATTTTTTGCTTTTTCCTGCTAATCCTAGCATGATAAAGAAGATTCAAAGAGAGTGAGATGCCAGCTCCTTTCATTCAGTCAGTAGCTTCAAACATTTCTGGACGTTTTTCAATGGCAAAAATCAATGAATATTGTAAATGCACAAAGAGTAATATCTCCACATTGCAAGGTGCAATTCTGAAATTTTTTGCTTTTTCCTGCTAATCCTAGCATGATAAAGAAGATTCAAAGAGAGTGAGATGCCAGCTCCTTTCATTCAGTCAGTAGCTTCAAACATTTCTGGTATATGAAAAACATGTTTTTCAATGGCAAAAATCAATGAATATTGTAAATGCACAAACAGTAATATCTTAACATTGCAAGGTGCAATTCTGAAATTTTTTGCTTTTTCCTGTTAATCCTAGCATGATAAAGAAGATTCAAAGAGAGTGAGATGCCAGCTCCTTTCATTCAGTCAGTAGCTTCAAACATTTCTGGTATATGAAAAACATGTTTTTCAATGGCAAAAATCAATGAATATTGTAAATTCACAAACAGTAATATCTCCACATTGCAAGGTGCAATTCTGAAATTTTTTGCTTTTTCCTGCTAATCCTAGCATGATAAAGAAGATTCAAAGAGAGTGAGATGCCAGCTACTTTCATTCAGTCAGTAGCTTCAAACATTTCTGGTATATGAAAAACATGTTTTTCAATGGCAAAAATCAATGAATATTGTAAATGCACAAACAGTAATATCTCCACATTGCAAGGTGCAATTCTGAAACTTTTTGCTTTTTCCTGTTAATCCTAGCATGATATAGAAGATTCAAAGAGAGTGAGATGCCAGCTCCTTTCATTCAGTCAGTAGCTTCAAACATTTCTGGTATATGAAAAACATGTTTTTCAATGGCAAAAATCAATGAATATTGTAAATGCACAAACAGTAATATCTCCACATTGCAAGGTGCAATTCTGAAATTTTTTGCTTTTTCCTGTTAATCCTAGCATGATAAAGAAGATTCAAAGAGAGTGAGATGCCAGCTCCTTTCATTCAGTCAGTAGCTTCAAACATTTCTGGTATATGAAAAACATGTTTTTCAATGGCAAAAATCAATGAATATTGTAAATGCACAAACAGTAATATCTCCACATTGCAAGGTGCAATTCTGAAATTTTTTGCTTTTTCCTGCTAATCCTAGCATGATAAAGAAGATTCAAAGAGAGTGAGATGCCAGCTCCTTTCATTCAGTCAGTAGCTTCAAACATTTCTGGTATATGAAAAACATGTTTTTCAATGGCAAAAATCAATGAATATTGTAAATGCACAAACAGTAATATCTCCACATTGCAAGGTGCAATTCTGAAATTTTTTGCTTTTTCCTGCTAATCCTAGCATGATAAAGAAGATTCAAAGAGAGTGAGATGCCAGCTCCTTTCATTCAGTCAGTAGCTTCAAACATTTCTGGACGTTTTTCAATGGCAAAAATCAATGAATATTGTAAATGCACAAACAGTAATATCTCCACATTGCAAGGTGCAATTCTGAAATTTTTTGCTTTTTCCTGTTAATCCTAGCATGATAAAGAAGATTCAAAGAGAGTGAGATGCCAGCTCCTTTCATTCAGTCAGTAGCTTCAAACATTTCTGGTATATGAAAAACATGTTTTTCAATGGCAAAAATCAATGAATATTGTAAATGCACAAACAGTAATATCTCCACATTGCAAGGTGCAATTCTGAAATTTTTTGCTTTTTCCTGCTAATCCTAGCATGATAAAGAAGATTCAAAGAGAGTGAGATGCCATCTCCTTTCATTCAGTCAGTAGCTTCAAACATTTCTGGTATATGAAAAACATGTTTTTCAATGGCAAAAATCAATGAATATTGTAAATGCACAAACAGTAATATCTCCACATTGCAAGGTGCAATTCTGAAATTTTTTGCTTTTTCCTGCTAATCCTAGCATGATAAAGAAGATTCAAAGAGAGTGAGATGCCAGCTCCTTTCATTCAGTCAGTAGCTTCAAACATTTCTGGTATATGAAAAACATGTTTTTCAATGGCAAAAATCAATGAATATTGTAAATGCACAAACAGTAATATCTCCACATTGCAAGGTGCAATTCTGAAATTTTTTGCTTTTTCCTGTTAATCCTAGCATGATAAAGAAGATTCAAAGAGAGTGAGATGCCAGCTCCTTTCATTCAGTCAGTAGCTTCAAACATTTCTGGACGTTTTTCAATGGCAAAAATCAATGAATATTGTAAATGCACAAACAGTAATATCTCCACATTGCAAGGTGCAATTCTGAAATGTTTTGCTTTTTCCTGTTAATCCTAGCATGATAAAGAAGATTCAAAGAGAGTGAGATGCCAGCTCCTTTCATTCAGTCAGTAGCTTCAAACATTTCTGGTATATGAAAAACGTTTTTCAATGGCAAAAATCAATGAATATTGTAAATGCACAAACAGTAATATCTCCACATTGCAAGGTGCAATTCTGAAATTTTTAGCTTTTTCCTGTTAATCCTAGCATGATAAAGAAGATTCAAAGAGAGTGAGATGCCAGCTCCTTTCATTCAGTCAGTAGCTTCAAACATTTCTGGACGTTTTTCAATGGCAAAAATCAATGAATATTGTAAATGCACAAACAGTAATATCTCCACATTGCAAGGTGCAATTCTGAAATTTTTTGCTTTTTCCTGTTAATCCTAGCATGATAAAGAAGATTCAAAGAGAGTGAGATGCCAGCTCCTTTCATTCAGTCAGTAGCTTCAAACATTTCTGGTATATGAAAAACATGTTTTTCAATGGCAAAAATCAATGAATATTGTAAATGCACAAACAGTAATATCTCCACATTGCAAGGTGCAATTCTGAAATTCTTTGCTTTTTCCTGCTAATCCTAGCATGATAAAGAAGATTCAAAGAGAGTGAGATGCCAGCTCCTTTCATTCAGTCAGTAGCTTCAAACATTTCTGGTATATGAAAAACATGTTTTTCAATGGCAAAAATGAATGAATATTGTAAATGCACAAACAGTAATATCTCCACATTGCAAGGTGCAATTCTGAAATTTTTTGCTTTTTCCTGCTAATCCTAGCATGATAAAGAAGATTCAAAGAGAGTGAGATGCCAGCTCCTTTCATTCAGTCAGTAGCTTCAAACATTTCTGGACGTTTTTCAATGGCAAAAATCAATGAATATTGTAAATGCACAAACAGTAATATCTCCACATTGCAAGGTGCAATTCTGAAATTTTTTGCTTTTTCCTGTTAATCCTAGCATGATAAAGAAGATTCAAAGAGAGTGAGATGCCAGATCCTTTCATTCAGTCAGTAGCTTCAAACATTTCTGGACGTTTTTCAATGGCAAAAATCAATGAATATTGTAAATGCACAAACAGTAATATCTCCACATTGCAAGGTGCAATTCTGAAATTTTTTGCTTTTTCCTGTTAATCCTAGCATGATAAAGAAGATTCAAAGAGAGTGAAATGCCAGCTCCTTTCATTCAGTCAGTAGCTTCAAACATTTCTGGTATATGAAAAACATGTTTTTCAATGGCAAAAATCAATGAATATTGTAAATGCACAAACAGTAATATCTCCACATTGCAAGGTGCAATTCTGAAATTTTTAGCTTTTTCCTGTTAATCCTAGCATGATAAAGAAGATTCAAAGAGAGTGAGATGCCAGCTCCTTTCATTCAGTCAGTAGCTTCAAACATTTCTGGTATATGAAAAACATGTTTTTCAATGGCAAAAATCAATGAATATTGTAAATGCACAAACAGTAATATCTCCACATTGCAAGGTGCAATTCTGAAATTTTTTGCTTTTTCCTGCTAATCCTAGCATGATAAAGAAGATTCAAAGAGAGTGAGATGCCAGCTCCTTTCATTCAGTCAGTAGCTTCAAACATTTCTGGTATATGAAAAACATGTTTTTCAATGGCAAAAATCAATGAATATTGTAAATGCACAAACAGTAATATCTCCACATTGCAAGGTGCAATTCTGAAATTTTTAGCTTTTTCCTGTTAATCCTAGCATGATAAAGAAGATTCAAAGAGAGTGAGATGCCAGCTCCTTTCATTCAGTCAGTAGCTTCAAACATTTCTGGACGTTTTTCAATGGCAAAAATCAATGAATATTGTAAATGCACAAACAGTAATATCTCCACATTGCAAGGTGCAATTCTGAAATTTTTTGCTTTTTCCTGTTAATCCTAGCATGATAAAGAAGATTCAAAGAGAGTGAGATGCCAGCTCCTTTCATTCAGTCAGTAGCTTCAAACATTTCTGGTATATGAAAAACATGTTTTTCAAAGGCAAAAATCAATGAATATTGTAAATGCACAAACAGTAATATCTCCACATTGCAAGGTGCAATTCTGAAATTTTTTGCTTTTTCCTGCTAATCCTAGCATGATAAAGAAGATTCAAAGAGAGTGAGATGCCAGCTCCTTTCATTCAGTCAGTAGCTTCAAACATTTCTGGTATATGAAAAACATGTTTTTCAATGGCAAAAATCAATGAATATTGTAAATGCACAAACAGTAATATCTCCACATTGCAAGGTGCAATTCTGAAATTTTTTGCTTTTTCCTGCTATTCCTAGCATGATAAAGAAGATTCAAACAGAGTGAGATGCCAGCTCCTTTCATTCAGTCAGTAGCTTCAAACATTTCTGGACGTTTTTCAATGGCAAAAATCAATGAATATTGTAAATGCACAAACAGTAATATCTCCACATTGCAAGGTGCAATTCTGAAATTTTTTGCTTTTTCCTGTTAATCCTAGCATGATAAAGAAGATTCAAAGAGAGTGAGATGCCAGCTCCTTTCATTCAGTCAGTAGCTTCAAACATTTCTGGTATATGAAAAACATGTTTTTCAATGGCAAAAATCAATGAATATTGTAAATGCACAAACAGTAATATCTCCACATTGCAAGGTGCAATTCTGAAATTTTTTGCTTTTTCCTGTTAATCCTAGCATGATAAAGAAGATTCAAAGAGAGTGAGATGCCAGCTCCTTTCATTCAGTCAGTAGCTTCAAACATTTCTGGTATATGAAAAACATGTTTTTCAATGGCAAAAATCAATGAATATTGTAAATGCACAAACAGTAATATCTCCACATTGCAAGGTGCAATTCTGAAATTTTTTGCTTTTTCCTGCAAATCCTAGCATGATAAAGAAGATTCAAAGAGAGTGAGATGCCAGCTCCTTTCATTCAGTCAGTAGCTTCAAACATTTCTGGTATATGAAAAACGTTTTTCAATGGCAAAAATCAATGAATATTGTAAATGCACAAACAATAATATCTCCACATTGCAAGGTGCAATTCTGAAATTTTTTGCTTTTTCCTGCTAATCCTAGCATGATAAAGAAGATTCAAAGAGAGTGAGATGCCAGCTCCTTTCATTCAGTCAGTAGCTTCAAACATTTCTGGACGTTTTTCAATGGCAAAAATCAATGAATATTGTAAATGCACAAAGAGTAATATCTCCACATTGCAAGGTGCAATTCTGAAATTTTTTGCTTTTTCCTGCTAATCCTAGCATGATAAAGAAGATTCAAAGAGAGTGAGATGCCAGCTCCTTTCATTCAGTCAGTAGCTTCAAACATTTCTGGTATATGAAAAACATGTTTTTCAATGGCAAAAATCAATGAATATTGTAAATGCACAAACAGTAATATCTCCACATTGCAAGGTGCAATTCTGAAATTTTTTGCTTTTTCCTGTTAATCCTAGCATGATAAAGAAGATTCAAAGAGAGTGAGATGCCAGCTCCTTTCATTCAGTCAGTAGCTTCAAACATTTCTGGTATATGAAAAACATGTTTTTCAATGGCAAAAATCAATGAATATTGTAAATTCACAAACAGTAATATCTCCACATTGCAAGGTGCAATTCTGAAATTTTTTGCTTTTTCCTGCTAATCCTAGCATGATAAAGAAGATTCAAAGAGAGTGAGATGCCAGCTTCTTTCATTCAGTCAGTAGCTTCAAACATTTCTGGTATATGAAAAACATGTTTTTCAATGGCAAAAATCAATGAATATTGTAAATGCACAAACAGTAATATCTCCACATTGCAAGGTGCAATTCTGAAACTTTTTGCTTTTTCCTGTTAATCCTAGCATGATAAAGAAGATTCAAAGAGAGTGAGATGCCAGCTCCTTTCATTCAGTCAGTAGCTTCAAACATTTCTGGTATATGAAAAACATGTTTTTCTATGGCAAAAATCAATGAATATTGTAAATGCACAAACAGTAATATCTCCACATTGCAAGGTGCAATTCTGAAATTTTTTGCTTTTTCCTGTTAATCCTAGCATGATAAAGAAGATTCAAAGAGAGTGAGATGCCAGCTCCGTTCATTCAGTCAGTAGCTTCAAACATTTCTGGTATATGAAAAACATGTTTTTCAATGGCAAAAATCAATGAATATTGTAAATGCACAAACAGTAATATCTCCACATTGCAAGGTGCAATTCTGAAATTTTTTGCTTTTTCCTGCTAATCCTAGCATGATAAAGAAGATTCAAAGAGAGTGAGATGCCAGCTCTTTTCATTCAGTCAGTAGCTTCAAACATTTCTGGACGTTTTTCAATGGCAAAAATCAATGAATATTGTAAATGCACAAACAGTAATATCTCCACATTGCAAGGTGCAATTCTGAAATTTTTTGCTTTTTCCTGTTAATCCTAGCATGATAAAGAAGATTCAAAGAGAGTGAGATGCCAGCTCCTTTCATTCAGTCAGTAGCTTCAAACATTTCTGGTATATGAAAAACATGTTTTTCAATGGCAAAAATCAATGAATATTGTAAATGCACAAACAGTAATATCTCCACATTGCAAGGTGCAATTCTGAAATTTTTTGCTTTTTCCTGCTAATCCTAGCATGATAAAGAAGATTCAAAGAGAGTGAGATGCCAGCTCCTTTCATTCAGTCAGTAGCTTCAAACATTTCTGGTATATGAAAAACATGTTTTTCAATGGCAAAAATCAATGAATATTGTAAATGCACAAACAGTAATATCTCCACATTGCAAGGTGCAATTCTGAAATTTTTTGCTTTTTCCTGCTAATCCTAGCATGATAAAGAAGATTCATAGAGAGTGAGATGCCAGCTCCTTTCATTCAGTCAGTAGCTTCAAACATTTCTGGTATATGAAAAACATGTTTTTCAATGGCAAAAATCAATGAATATTGTAAATGCACAAACAGTAATATCTCCACATTGCAAGGTGCAATTCTGAAATTTTTTGCTTTTTCCTGTTAAACCTAGCATGATAAAGAAGATTCAAAGAGAGTGAGATGCCAGCTCCTTTCATTCAGTCAGTAGCTTCAAACATTTCTGGACGTTTTTCAATGGCAAAAATCAATGAATATTGTAAATGCACAAACAGTAATATCTCCACATTGCAAGGTGCAATTCTGAAATTTTTTGCTTTTTCCTGTTAATCCTAGCATGATAAAGAAGATTCAAAGAGAGTGAGATGCCAGCTCCTTTCATTCAGTCAGTAGCTTCAAACATTTCTGGTATATGAAAAATGTTTTTCAATGGCAAAAATCAATGAATATTGTAAATGCACAAACAGTAATATCTCCACATTGCAAGGTGCAATTCTGAAATTTTTTGCTTTTTCCTGCTAATCCTAGCATGATAAAGAAGATTCAAAGAGAGTGAGATGCCAGCTCCTTTCATTCAGTCAGTAGCTTCAAACATTTCTGGTATATGAAAAACATGTTTTTCAATGGCAAAAATCAATGAATATTGTAAATGCACAAACAGTAATATCTCCACATTGCAAGGTGCAATTCTGAAATTTTTAGCTTTTTCCTGTTAATCCTAGCATGATAAAGAAGATTCAAAGAGAGTGAGATGCCAGCTCCTTTCATTCAGTCAGTAGCTTCAAACATTTCTGGTATATGAAAAACATGTTTTTCAATGGCAAAAATCAATGAATATTGTAAATGCACAAACAGTAATATCTCCACATTGCAAGGTGCAATTCTGAAATTTTTTGCTTTTTCCTGCTAATCCTAGCATGATAAAGAAGATTCAAAGAGAGTGAGATGCCAGCTCCTTTCATTCAGTCAGTAGCTTCAAACATTTCTGGTATATGAAAAACATGTTTTTCAATGGCAAAAATCAATGAATATTGTAAATGCACAAACAGTAATATCTCCACATTGCAAGGTGCAATTCTGAAATTTTTTGCTTTTTCCTGCTAATCCTAGCATGATAAAGAAGATTCAAAGAGAGTGAGATGCCAGCTCCTTTCATTCAGTCAGTAGCTTCAAAGATTTCTGGTATATGAAAAACATGTTTTTCAATGGCAAAAATCAATGAATATTGTAAATGCACAAACAGTAATATCTCCACATTGCAAGGTGCAATTCTGAAATTTTTTGCTTTTTCCTGCTAATCCTAGCATGATAAAGAAGATTCAAAGAGAGTGAGATGCCAGCTCCTTTCATTCAGTCAGTAGCTTCAAACATTTCTGGTATATGAAAAACATGTTTTTCAATGGCAAAAATCAATCAATATTGTAAATGCACAAACAGTAATATCTCCACATTGCAAGGTGCAATTCTGAAATTTTTAGCTTTTTCCTGTTAATCCTAGCATGATAAAGAAGATTCAAAGAGAGTGAGATGCCAGCTCCTTTCATTCAGTCAGTAGCTTCAAACATTTCTGGACGTTTTTCAATGGCAAAAATCAATGAATATTGTAAATGCACAAACAGTAATATCTCCACATTGCAAGGTGCAATTCTGAAATTTTTTGCTTTTTCCTGTTAATCCAAGCATGATAAAGAAGATTCAAAGAGAGTGAGATGCCAGCTCCTTTCATTCAGTCAGTAGCTTCAAACATTTCTGGTATATGAAAAACATGTTTTTCAATGGCAAAAATCAATGAATATTGTAAATGCACAAACAGTAATATCTCCACATTGCAAGGTGCAATTCTGAAATTTTTTGCTTTTTCCTGCTAATCCTAGCATGATAAAGAAGATTCAAAGAGAGTGAGATGCCAGCTCCTTTCATTCAGTCAGTAGCTTCAAACATTTCTGGTATATGAAAAACATGTTTTTCAATGGCAAAAATCAATGAATATTGTAAATGCACAAACAGTAATATCTCCACATTGCAAGGTGCAATTCTGAAATTTTTTGCTTTTTCCTGCTATTCCTAGCATGATAAAGAAGATTCAAACAGAGTGAGATGCCAGCTCCTTTCATTCAGTCAGTAGCTTCAAACATTTCTGGACGTTTTTCAATGGCAAAAATCAATGAATATTGTAAATGCACAAACAGTAATATCTCCACATTGCAAGGTGCAATTCTGAAATTTTTTGCTTTTTCCTGTTAATCCTAGCATGATAAAGAAGATTCAAAGAGAGTGAGATGCCAGCTCCTTTCATTCAGTCAGTAGCTTCAAACATTTCTGGTATATGAAAAACATGTTTTTCAATGGCAAAAATCAATGAATATTGTAAATGCACAAACAGTAATATCTCCACATTGCAAGGTGCAATTCTGAAATTTTTTGCTTTTTCCTGTTAATCCTAGCATGATAAAGAAGATTCAAAGAGAGTGAGATGCCAGCTCCTTTCATTCAGTCAGTAGCTTCAAACATTTCTGGTATATGAAAAACATGTTTTTCAATGGCAAAAATCAATGAATATTGTAAATGCACAAACAGTAATATCTCCACATTGCAAGGTGCAATTCTGAAATTTTTTGCTTTTTCCTGCTAATCCTAGCATGATAAAGAAGATTCAAAGAGAGTGAGATGCCAGCTCCTTTCATTCAGTCAGTAGCTTCAAACATTTCTGGACGTTTTTCAATGGCAAAAATCAATGAATATTGTAAATTCACAAACAGTAATATCTCCACATTGCAAGGTGCAATTCTGAAATTTTTTGCTTTTTCCTGTTAATCCTAGCATGATAAAGAAGATTCAAAGAGAGTGAGATGCCAGCTCCTTTCATTCAGTCAGTAGCTTCAAACATTTCTGGTATATGAAAAACATGTTTTTCAATGGCAAAAATCAATGAATATTGTAAATGCACAAACAGTAATATCTCCACATTGCAAGGTGCAATTCTGAAACTTTTTGCTTTTTCCTGTTAATCCTAGCATGATAAAGAAGATTCAAAGAGAGTGAGATGCCAGCTCCTTTCATTCAGTCAGTAGCTTCAAACATTTCTGGTATATGAAAAACATGTTTTTCAATGGCAAAAATCAATGAATATTGTAAATGCACAAACAGTAATATCTCCACATTGCAAGGTGCAATTCTGAAATTTTTTGCTTTTTCCTGTTAATCCTAGCATGATAAAGAAGATTCAAAGAGAGTGAGATGCCAGCTCCTTTCATTCAGTCAGTAGCTTCAAACATTTCTGGTATATGAAAAACATGTTTTTCAATGGCAAAAATCAATGAATATTGTAAATGCACAAACAGTAATATCTCCACATTGCAAGGTGCAATTCTGAAATTTTTTGCTTTTTCCTGCTAATCCTAGCATGATAAAGAAGATTCAAAGAGAGTGAGATGCCAGCTCCTTTCATTCAGTCAGTAGCTTCAAACATTTCTGGTATATGAAAAACATGATTTTCAATGGCAAAAATCAATGAATATTGTAAATGCACAAACAGTAATATCTCCACATTGCAAGGTGCAATTCTGAAATTTTTTGCTTTTTCCTGCTAATCCTAGCATGATAAAGAAGATTCAAAGAGAGTGAGATGCCAGCTCCTTTCATTCAGTCAGTAGCTTCAAACATTTCTGGACGTTTTTCAATGGCAAAAATCAATGAATATTGTAAATGCACAAACAGTAATATCTCCACATTGCAAGGTGCAATTCTGAAATTTTTTGCTTTTTCCTGTTAATCCTAGCATGATAAAGAAGATTCAAAGAGAGTGAGATGCCAGCTCCTTTCATTCAGTCAGTAGCTTCAAACATTTCTGGTATATGAAAAACGTTTTTCAATGGCAAAAATCAATGAATATTGTAAATGCACAAACAGTAATATCTCCACATTGCAAGGTGCAATTCTGAAATTTTTTGCTTTTTCCTGCTAATCCTAGCATGATAAAGAAGATTCAAAGAGAGTGAGATGCCAGCTCCTTTCATTCAGTCAGTAGCTTCAAACATTTCTGGGAACGTTTTTCAATGGCAAAAATCAATGAATATTGTAAATGCACAAACAGTAATATCTCCACATTGCAAGGTGCAATTCTGAAATTTTTTGCTTTTTCCTGCTAATCCTAGCATGATAAAGAAGATTCAAAGAGAGTGAGATGCCAGCTCCTTTCATTCAGTCAGTAGCTTCAAACATTTCTGGTATATGAAAAACATGTTTTTCAATGGCAAAAATCAATGAATATTGTAAATGCACAAACAGTAATATCTCCACATTGCAAGGTGCAATTCTGAAATTTTTTGCTTTTTCCTGCTAATCCTAGCATGATAAAGAAGATTCAAAGAGAGTGAGATGCCAGCTCCTTTCATTCAGTCAGTAGCTTCAAACATTTCTGGTATATGAAAAACATGTTTTTCAATGGCAAAAATCAATGAATATTGTAAATGCACAAACAGTAATATCTCCACATTGCAAGGTGCAATTCTGAAATTTTTTGCTTTTTCCTGTTAATCCTAGCATGATAAAGAAGATTCAAAGAGAGTGAGATGCCAGCTCCTTTCATTCAGTCAGTAGCTTCAAACATTTCTGGACGTTTTTCAATGGCAAAAATCAATGAATATTGTAAATGCACAAACAGTAATATCTCCACATTGCAAGGTGCAATTCTGAAATTTTTTGCTTTTTCCTGTTAATCCTAGCATGATAAAGAAGATTCAAAGAGAGTGAGATGCCAGCTCCTTTCATTCAGTCAGTAGCTTCAAACATTTCTGGTATATGAAAAACATGTTTTTCAATGGCAAAAATCAATGAATATTGTAAATGCACAAACAGTAATATCTCCACATTGCAAGGTGCAATTCTGAAATTTTTGCTTTTTCCTGCTAATCCTAGCATGATAAAGAAGATTCAAAGAGAGTGAGATGCCAGCTCCTTTCATTCAGTCAGTAGCTTCAAACATTTCTGGTATATGAAAAACATGTTTTTCAATGGCAAAAATCAATGAATATTGTAAATGCACAAACAGTAATATCTCCACATTGCAAGGTGCAATTCTGAAATTTTTTGCTTTTTCCTGCTAATCCTAGCATGATAAAGAAGATTCAAACAGAGTGAGATGCCAGCTCCTTTCATTCAGTCAGTAGCTTCAAACATTTCTGGACGTTTTTCAATGGCAAAAATCAATGAATATTGTAAATGCACAAACAGTAATATCTCCACATTGCAAGGTGCAATTCTGAAATTTTTTGCTTTTTCCTGTTAATACTAGCATGATAAAGAAGATTCAAAGAGAGTGAGATGCCAGCTCCTTTCATTCAGTCAGTAGCTTCAAACATTTCTGGACGTTTTTCAATGGCAAAAATCAATGAATATTGTAAATGCACAAACAGTAATATCTCCACATTGCAAGGTGCAATTCTGAAATTTTTTGCTTTTTCCTGTTAATCCTAGCATGATAAAGAAGATTCAAAGAGAATGAGATGCCAGCTCCTTTCATTCAGTCAGTAGCTTCAAACATTTCTGGTATATGAAAAACATGTTTTTCAATGGCAAAAATCAATGAATATTGTAAATGCACAAACAGTAATATCTCCACATTGCAAGGTGCAATTCTGAAATTTTTTGCTTTTTCCTGCTAATCCTAGCATGATAAAGAAGATTCAAAGAGAGTGAGATGCCAGCTCCTTTCATTCAGTCAGTAGCTTCAAACATTTCTGGTATATGAAAAACATGTTTTTCAATGGCAAAAATCAATGAATATTGTAAATGCACAAACAGTAATATCTCCACATTGCAAGGTGCAATTCTGAAATTTTTTGCTTTTTCCTGCTAATCCTAGCATGATAAAGAAGATTCAAAGAGAGTGAGATGCCAGCTCCTTTCATTCAGTCAGTAGCTTCAAACATTTCTGGTATATGAAAAACATGTTTTTCAATGGCAAAAATCAATGAATATTGTAAATGCACAAACAGTAATATCTCCACATTGCAAGGTGCAATTCTGAAATTTTTAGCTTTTTCCTGTTAATCCTAGCATGATAAAGAAGATTCAAAGAGAGTGAGATGCCAGCTCCTTTCATTCAGTCAGTAGCTTCAAACATTTCTGGACGTTTTTCAATGGCAAAAATCAATGAATATTGTAAATGCACAAACAGTAATATCTCCACATTGCAAGGTGCAATTCTGAAATTTTTTGCTTTTTCTTGTTTATCCTAGCATGATAAAGAAGATTCAAAGAGAGTGAGATGCCAGCTCCTTTCATTCAGTCAGTAGCTTTAAACATTTCTGGTATATGAAAAACATGTTTTTCAATGGCAAAAATCAATGAATATTGTAAATGCACAAACAGTAATATCTCCACATTGCAAGGTGCAATTCTGAAATTTTTTGCTTTTTCCTGCTAATCCTAGCATGATAAAGAAGATTCAAAGAGAGTGAGATGCCAGCTCCTTTCATTCAGTCAGTAGCTTCAAACATTTCTGGTATATGAAAAACATGTTTTTCAATGGCAAAAATCAATGAATATTGTAAATGCACAAACAGTAATATCTCCACATTGCAAGGTGCAATTCTGAAATTTTTTGCTTTTTCCTGCTAATCCTAGCATGATAAAGAAGATTCAAAGAGAGTGAGATGCCAGCTCCTTTCATTCAGTCAGTAGCTTCAAACATTTCTGGACGTTTTTCAATGGCAAAAATCAATGAATATTGTAAATGCACAAACAGTAATATCTCCACATTGCAAGGTGCAATTCTGAAATTTTTTGCTTTTTCCTGTTAATCCTAGCATGATAAAGAAGATTCAAAGAGAGTGAGATGCCAGCTCCTTTCATTCAGTCAGTAGCTTCAAACATTTCTGGACGTTTTTCAATGGCAAAAATCAATGAATATTGTAAATGCACAAACAGTAATATCTCCACATTGCAAGGTGCAATTCTGAAATTTTTTGCTTTTTCCTGTTAATCCTAGCATGATAAAGAAGATTCAAAGAGAGTGAGATGCCAGCTCCTTTCATTCAGTCAGTAGCTTCAAACATTTCTGGTATATGAAAAACATGTTTTTCAATGGCAAAAATCAATGAGTATTGTAAATGCACAAACAGTAATATCTCCACATTGCAAGGTGCAATTCTGAAATTTTTTGCTTTTTCCTGCTAATCCTAGCATGATAAAGAAGATTCAAAGAGAGTGAGATGCCAGCTCCTTTCATTCAGTCAGTAGCTTCAAACATTTCTGGTATATGAAAAACATGTTTTTCAATGGCAAAAATCAATGAATATTGTAAATGCACAAACAGTAATATCTCCACATTGCAAGGTGCAATTCTGAAATTTTTTGCTTTTTCCTGCTAATCCTAGCATGATAAAGAAGATTCAAAGAGAGTGAGATGCCAGCTCCTTTCATTCAGTCAGTAGCTTCAAACATTTCTGGTATATGAAAAACATGTTTTTCAATGGCAAAAATCAATGAATATTGTAAATGCACAAACAGTAATATCTCCACATTGCAAGGTGCAATTCTGAAATTTTTTGCTTTTTCCTGCTAATCCTAGCATGATAAAGAAGATTCAAAGAGAGTGAGATGCCAGCTCCTTTCATTCAGTCAGTAGCTTCAAACATTTCTGGTATATGAAAAACATGTTTTTCAATGGCAAAAATCAATGAATATTGTAAATGCACAAACAGTAATATCTCCACATTGCAAGGTGCAATTCTGAAATTTTTTGCTTTTTCCTGTTAATCCTAGCATGATAAAGAAGATTCAAAGAGAGTGAGATGCCAGCTCCTTTCATTCAGTCAGTAGCTTCAAACATTTCTGGACGTTTTTCAATGGCAAAAATCAATGAATATTGTAAATGCACAAACAGTAATATCTCCACATTGCAAGGTGCAATTCTGAAATTTTTTGCTTTTTCCTGTTAATCCTAGCATGATAAAGAAGATTCAAAGAGAGTGAGATGCCAGCTCCTTTCATTCAGTCAGTAGCTTCAAACATTTCTGGTATATGAAAAACATGTTTTTCAATGGCAAAAATCAATGAATATTGTAAATGCACAAACAGTAATATCTCCACATTGCAAGGTGCAATTCTGAAATTTTTTGCTTTTTCCTGCTAATCCTAGCATGATAAAGAAGATTCAAAGAGAGTGAGATGCCAGCTCCTTTCATTCAGTCAGTAGCTTCAAACATTTCTGGTATATGAAAAACATGTTTTTCAATGGCAAAAATCAATGAATATTGTAAATGCACAAACAGTAATATCTCCACATTGCAAGGTGCAATTCTGAAATTTTTTGCTTTTTCCTGCTAATCCTAGCATGATAAAGAAGATTCAAACAGAGTGAGATGCCAGCTCCTTTCATTCAGTCAGTAGCTTCAAACATTTCTGGACGTTTTTCAATGGCAAAAATCAATGAATATTGTAAATGCACAAACAGTAATATCTCCACATTGCAAGGTGCAATTCTGAAATTTTTTGCTTTTTCCTGTTAATCCTAGCATGATAAAGAAGATTCAAAGAGAGTGAGATGCCAGCTCCTTTCATTCAGTCAGTAGCTTCAAACATTTCTGGACGTTTTTCAATGGCAAAAATCAATGAATATTGTAAATGCACAAACAGTAATATCTCCACATTGCAAGGTGCAATTCTGAAATTTTTTGCTTTTTCCTGTTAATCCTAGCATGATAAAGAAGATTCAAAGAGAGTGAGATGCCAGCTCCTTTCATTCAGTCAGTAGCTTCAAACATTTCTGGTATATGAAAAACATGTTTTTCAATGGCAAAAATCAATGAATATTGTAAATGCACAAACAGTAATATCTCCACATTGCAAGGTGCAATTCTGAAATTTTTTGCTTTTTCCTGCTAATCCTAGCATGATAAAGAAGATTCAAAGAGAGTGAGATGCCAGCTCCTTTCATTCAGTCAGTAGCTTCAAACATTTCTGGTATATGAAAAACATGTTTTTCAATGGCAAAAATCAATGAATATTGTAAATGCACAAACAGTAATATCTCCACATTGCAAGGTGCAATTCTGAAATTTTTTGCTTTTTCCTGCTAATCCTAGCATGATAAAGAAGATTCAAAGAGAGTGAGATGCCAGCTCCTTTCATTCAGTCAGTAGCTTCAAACATTTCTGGTATATGAAAACATGTTTTTCAATGGCAAAAATCAATGAATATTGTAAATGCACAAACAGTAATATCTCCACATTGCAAGGTGCAATTCTGAAATTTTTTGCTTTTTCCTGTTAATCCTAGCATGATAAAGAAGATTCAAAGAGAGTGAGATGCCAGCTCCTTTCATTCAGTCAGTAGCTTCAAACATTTCTGGTATATGAAAAACATGTTTTTCAATGGCAAAAATCAATGAATATTGTAAATGCACAAACAGTAATATCTCCACATTGCAAGGTGCAATTCTGAAATTTTTTGCTTTTTCCTGCTAATCCTAGCATGATAAAGAAGATTCAAAGAGAGTGAGATGCCAGCTCCTTTCATTCAGTCAGTAGCTTCAAACATTTCTGGTATATGAAAACATGTTTTTCAATGGCAAAAATCAATGAATATTGTAAATGCACAAACAGTAATATCTCCACATTGCAAGGTGCAATTCTGAAATTTTTTGCTTTTTCCTGCTAATCCTAGCATGATAAAGAAGATTCAAAGAGAGTGAGATGCCAGCTCCTTTCATTCAGTCAGTAGCTTCAAACATTTCTGGAAAACATGTTTTTCAATGGCAAAAATCAATGAATATTGTAAATGCACAAACAGTAATATCTCCACATTGCAAGGTGCAATTCTGAAATTTTTTGCTTTTTCCTGTTAATCCTAGCATGATAAAGAAGATTCAAAGAGAGTGAGATGCCAGCTCCTTTCATTCAGTCAGTAGCTTCAAACATTTCTGGTATATGAAAAACATGTTTTTCAATGGCAAAAATCAATGAATATTGTAAATGCACAAACAGTAATATCTCCACATTGCAAGGTGCAATTCTGAAATTTTTTGCTTTTTCCTGCTAATCCTAGCATGATAAAGAAGATTCAAAGAGAGTGAGATGCCAGCTCCTTTCATTCAGTCAGTAGCTTCAAACATTTCTGGTATATGAAAAACATGTTTTTCAATGGCAAAAATCAATGAATATTGTAAATGCACAAACAGTAATATCTCCACATTGCAAGGTGCAATTCTGAAATTTTTTGCTTTTTCCTGCTAATCCTAGCATGATAAAGAAGATTCAAAGAGAGTGAGATGCCAGCTCCTTTCATTCAGTCAGTAGCTTCAAACATTTCTGGTATATGAAAAACATGTTTTTCAATGGCAAAAATCAATGAATATTGTAAATGCACAAACAGTAATATCTCCACATTGCAAGGTGCAATTCTGAAATTTTTTGCTTTTTCCTGCTAATCCTAGCATGATAAAGAAGATTCAAAGAGAGTGAGATGCCAGCTCCTTTCATTCAGTCAGTAGCTTCAAACATTTCTGGTATATGAAAAACATGTTTTTCAATGGCAAAAATCAATGAATATTGTAAATGCACAAACAGTAATATCTCCACATTGCAAGGTGCAATTCTGAAATTTTTTGCTTTTTCCTGTTATCTCTCTAGCATGATAAAGAAGATTCAAAGAGAGTGAGATGCCAGCTCCTTTCATTCAGTCAGTAGCTTCAAACATTTCTGGTATATGAAAAACATGTTTCAACGGCAAAAATCCATGAATATTGTAAATGCACAAACAGTAATATCTCCACATTGCAAGGTGCAATTCTGAAATTTTTTTGCTTTT
>NW_027366824.1:0-65515 GCF_046119375.1 Phyllobates terribilis | reverse complement strand
GTAAATAATTACCTTTATAACATCTACAACAACATCCATGCTCTCTTGGATCTCTTTTTGTGTTGGCAAGTGATTTGTATCAACTCCAATTTCAGTCTTCTTTGGTGAAGAAGGCTTATCACTTGTTGTTTTCTCAAAATTTGTTTTACTCTCACACATTTTTGAAACAAAAGTAGAAGCTACTTCAGTGTTCTTCTATGAATGAGGAAAAAACATTATAAGAATACAAAATTGTGCAGTTGAGAACCTAAAAAAAATTCTCTTTTTCATATATGAATTTAGTGCACTTAATAAAATATAGAAATGGACTTGTTATATTAGCAAGAGTGCACCTCTTTAACCTTTATATATATGAAGTTTTACTTAGATTGAAAGTTTACCATCATATCTTCAATTTGACTCTTCTCTTTGATAGTGTTTGAATCCACATCAGTGTCCTGCTATGAATGATTATAAAAATATCATGAAAATAAATCAAATTTCTGTAGTTAGAAGAAAGAAAGATTTTTCTTCTTATTTGAAGTGTACTTATCAAGATATTTACCTTAGTCTCTTCCTCTTGACTATTATCTTTACTATTCTTTGACCCTCCACCAGCAGCCTCCTATGGATGAGGAAAATAAAGCAAAGTGCACTTCTACAATTAGTACGAGTGCACCTCTTTTTAACTGATATCTATATAGGGTTATTTATTCAGACAGTTCACTTTGTTCCACATCTAAATTAGTACATTTAAATTTGAGATAAACGAATCTTTTAATCTATGTAAATGTTCATGATAATATAATACATACCTTTCCCACGTCTACAACTACATGAAATATATTGTCGATGCCTAAATCAAATTTTGGGGTAGAGATACTTCTGAAGTTTATGTATTTCTTGGATCATGTACTCCTATCACTTGCTGTTTTTGAAGTTCTAGACTCAAGTGATTTTGTTTGTGGTTTAGAACTCTTCGTTTTCTCACTGCTCTTTCTTGATTTGGACCTTTCATGTTTTACTAGCTTAGGGGGTGCCGTGCTATTTTCTTTGTTCTTCTCGTTATCACTTGTATCAGTTAGAAATATTACCTCAACAACATCATTTTTTTCAACAACATCATCTTTTCCAACAGGAGGTGTATCAAGAACCACTGCATCAATAATCTCAAATGTTTCATGAACGTTACACTGTCCCTGACTGGATCCTTTTTCTTCTTTCTTCTCTTCCTCATTTCCAAGTTTTCGTGCTCTTGATGTTGCTCTTGGTGCTGATTAGATTGTTGTGAATGTTCTTGTACTTGCTTGTTGAACAGGGTGTTTGTCGTCTAGCTCTTGCTCTTGGTGTTGTTGTTGATGAGGGCGGTCTCCCCCTTGATCCTGCTCCCACTGGTTTTGTTTTTCAGTACCTTATGCAGCTCCTTCATGTTGAACCTCTCTATCATCTTCTGCATTTATAGTTACTTTAGCATGGTTACCATCAGACTTTTTGCTTTCTTCTTCTGATTGATGATCCCATCCATCGTCACCAACATCCATGTTATCATTCTTTTCTGCTCTTGACATCATAAATGTAGCCTCTATTTCTTCGATGGATTTAATACGAATGGATCGCTGAAGAACTTGTCCTGGCTATCCTGTGAAAATCAGAACAATTATGTATGTCATAATAAGGAAAAATTAGTTTATTTATTTTACATAAGAGTTCATTTATTTTTCTTACCTGCGATTGTGAAGATTGGTAGTTCTGTGAACCTTGCAGAATTCTTATATTGATTATCTTCTCTATTGTTTCGTTGATTTTGTTGTATGTGTGACTGTCTTGAATTTCTTTGGTGGCTGTGATGACATGCTCGTGATATAGCCTGATTTGCTCGACAATAAGTCGAGCTATATCAGCTTGTTTGCGTATAAACTTTTAGAACTTTCCTCCATCACCCATGTCAATGTTGTCATCTATTCTTGAGCAGCCTGCACCCTGTTCAGCTACTTCGTCTCTATGCTCAGCAACTGGCAGTACTAGCAGTGGTGCATCTCTAACATAGCCATGATCAAAACCCATTTTCAAGCGAAGGTTCTGCATTGCTTTGAAAGTGTCACTCTTGTATCCCTTAATAATGGGATAATCTCAGGCAGGTTCCTCGCCATACATGATCAATCTATCACAGTATAGAACCTGTAATAATAAGAAAACTAGAATTAAAGATTTCGGAAATGTGAAATAGTCTACTTCATAAATATGCAAGAAGAGATACACGAAAGTCCACCCCCCAGGAGCCAAGGAAGTGCACCGCTAAGGGACAAGGAAGTGACCCGGGTGTAGGAAGAAATTTGCACTTGAGTGTGTATCCCTAGTGCACTTTTTTTTTACATTTAAAGTACACTTTTTAAGTTGCAAGAAGTTTTTCTTCTGGGAGGAGAGAAACAAGAAAGTGCACCCCCCATAAGAATGGATGTGCACTCCCAAGTTGCAACATAGTGCACATATGGAAGGAACAAAGTCTACTCATGAAAACTATTATCATGATAGTTCATTTAAAATAATAAAACAATGAAACTAACACACCAGTAAGAGAAGATGAGGCCCCTTGAATGTTGAGTTGTCACTACAGTCATTTTTTAACTCACACAGCCTCAAACAACATAGACGGTACCAGTTATAGTTTGCCAAATCATCCCTTCATGTCTTGTCTAACCAATTAATAAAGTTAGATGACACGGTGCCATTGGCTGTTTTCTTAATTACAATGGAATAGAAAAAAATAGAGAAATCTATTGCAAAAGAACCGTCTGCATTTATATTTTCTTTTAGTTTTTTTACAATATTAGAATACAGAACAAGTTTTTTATATGGGAAGGTTGACTTCCAAGCTCTTAATATGTCTGTGTTTGAACTTAGGAGTTGAAATTAGACTTATCCTCTTGGTAGACCAAGATATTGCTGTATGATATCGTCATTAATCACTATGTCTTGAAGGCCATTCCCGAATCTCAACGAGCAAGCTGCTGCATCAAATTTGCCTACAATCTAGTCACATTGCAGGTACGGCAATCATTCTATGTTCCAACAAAAAGCTGCTCCAACCCCAATCTCCTAATAGCCTGTTTTTGGTTTTCATTGAATTCCCTTAATAATGAACAGAGGACACCAATTGATCCACATCTTTTCTGCTTTGTTACAGGCTTTATGTCAGGGCTATCATCGGATTCTATATATATTCCGTGCGGTTCTGTCATTTGGAACCTCTCTGTTTTTTGTTTCTTGAGTTTTCCTACAAAGACATAATTAAAACACCGATGAAATTAGTAAACTTGCTTCAAGGGTTTAGAGGTGAACTTAAAATTAAAAGAGAAATGCACGTAATAATATAAACTGAGTGCACTTCAACATGAAAATGAAGTGCACTTAATCATCTAAACTGAGTGCACTTCTTCATGAACATGAAGTGCACTTCTTTTTACTTATCAAATGCATCAGTATCAGCAAAAAAACAAATGGCCTTTTTTTTAAAACGGGAGTGCACTATATATTCTACACAGAGTGCACATTATTCTTCATAAGAAGAGCACTTCCAAGTGAAAGAGAAGTGCACTATAAGTTAAAATAACAGACGGCACTTTTTTAGTTACAATCAGAAATATGAATACTAGTTTTTACAGGTGCACATCAAACCAAAAGAGAAGTGTACTTAATCATTTAAACTAAGTGCACTTCAACATGGATCCGTAGTGCACTTAAATCATCTAAACTGAGTGTACTTCGTCATGAACAAGAAGTGCACTTCTTTTTACTTATCAAATGCATCAGTATCAGCAAAAAAAACAAACGACCCTTTTTTTAAACGGGAGTGCACTATATTTGCTACACAGAGTGCACATTATTCTTCATGAGAAGAGCACTTCCAAGTGAAAATATCAGAGGGAACTTTTTAGAGTTGAAATCAGAAGTATGAATACGATTTTTACAGGTGCACTTCAAAACAACAGAGTAGTGTACTTAATCAACTAAATTGAGTGCACTTCGCCATGTATATGAAGTGCACTTAGGCATCTAAACTGAGTGCACCTCGTTATAAATGTGAAGTGCACTTTAACCTAAAACAGAGTATAGTAAACCCCGAAAGCTGTTATTAAACTTCATTTTTACCTTTTGATTTTGTTTCCTTTGATGGCTTTTGCTTTTTTGGTTGTTGTTCTCCACGATTATGGTCTTCCATAGGTTGATAAACCGTCAGTGTTGATTTACTTTGTTGGTTTTCTAAGGTTTCTTCCACAAAAACTACTCGTTTTGGCTCGTCCTTCTTCTTCTTCCTTGTGTAAACAGGTTTCAAAAAGATCTCACGTCAACAAACAACAGAAATAGTAACAAAATATAGCATTGTTGTGTTTTTCAGATGTTTAAATAGCATAATCTGAGTTAATAGGAGCAAATCCACCTTCGATTTAGCAAAAAGACTCTTGTATGACGAAAAACACTATCGTTTTCAGGAAAAAAAACGAACAAAAAGAAAAATCTAGGATTTAGAGTTTTGATTTCACACCAGCTTTGATGGTTGAAGCAGCGGAATTTTTTGTTTCTTTGCTTGAAGACATGTTTGTTGAGTCGATAAATGCCTTAAAATCAAAACGGTTCTATGATTTTTGTGTTTTAGGAGTGATTTTTGTTAGGGGTTTTCTGTGTGCGATGTGAGAGAAAGAGAAAACAGTGAAATGGTGAGAGATACTGAGAGAGAGTGTGAGAGAGTATGAGAAACCTTAGAAGGGAAGAATGAAACTGAAGAGACAGTTAGTGAGTGGGGGTGGGGTGTCTGAGCGCGTGTTGTACTATTATGCTTTTTTGATCAAAATAAAATCGACGGGTGTGATGAGTCCGCACAGTCCGCACAGTAATTTTAGTCCGCACCCGATCAGCCCTCTATATATATATAAATATATAAATACTAGGCCTTGAGGGTCAGTGCTTCGCACGAACCATTGTGTCAATTGATCTATGTAATACCTCATAAGATAGTAATATACGTCATAGACTTTATCATTAACTTAACTTACTTGTACACTTTATTTTTATTTTAATATACGTCATTATATTTATTGTACTAAAATATCTAATATATGTGAAAACATAATCTCAAAGGGTAACAATACTGAAGCTCTATTTGTAATAGGAGACAATCATTTTATATATTAAAATATTTAATAGACATGAAACAGTAAGCGATGAGCAATAGAAGACATAGAAGATTACGTAAAAAGCATGTAGATTTAGTCTCCTTAAGTGATATGTAAATGTCATTATAATAAGAGAAGTATTGGTAATTATTTTTAATTATAATAGAAGTGTTTGTAATATTCTAAAAAGTGTTTGAAATTTCTTATACAATATATTTTAGAAGATACTTAATTCTTTTTTAGAATTCTTTGACCTAATTAATTTTTATAACTTAATGGGTATTTATTATTTTAGTACACACTTATCTAACTTCTTTAACCTAATTCCTTTGCAAAATTCAATAGGAATAGAGGGGATATTTATTATTTCTTAAATCTCACATTTAGTAATTTGAACAACTCCTAATAATCTTTATATATACTAGGACCTATGGGCCCGTGCTACGCACGTCCCATCCTTTTAATTTTTGTACGCTTTTGCGTATACATTATTTTGTGTTTATTTTTGACTCTCCATTTTTTGTTGTCATGTTGTATTATGGTTCCATTTTTAAAAAAATTTGTTCTCTTTTTTTTTATTTGTCCTGTTTGATTACCATTGAACCATTTTTGGTGTTTTTTATACTTCATCTATTACTTCATAAGAATTCAATCCCATAATTAAATAATAAGCTTGTTAGTCAGATAGTCTTTTTTTATATGACTGTAATTTCTTTGTTTAAAAATTTAAATTAATTAGAAAAATCATACATGTAGGTAAGATTAAATTTGACACTAAATTCAACTAAAATTAAAATAGCAACAAAGGAAAGGGCTAAAAAAATGTACTCCCTCCGTCCCTTTTTCTTCTTCCTATTTCTTTTTTTCACATTTGTCGATGCATGTTTTCTATTGTATATATCTCTAAATATATTCATCTAAAAATCTTAAAATTTGATGTTCTTTAGGCATTTATTGAGACGAACCAAACAAGACCACTCATGACTATGTTTTTACCTATATATTGGGAGATATGAGCAAGATTCCCTTAAATGATGAATAGTGTCAAGAAAAAGTAAGAACAACAAAAGAGGACGGAGGGAGTAGTAAGTAATACAACATAAAAGTTAAACAATTGTGTAATGAAGTAAATAGAGGACAAACGTAACACAAGTTATTAAAATGAATACACATCATGGACACACAAATCATACACAAATGAGGAAAGAGAAACTGAGCACTTCTAAGGGAGCGGTCACGTCCTCCCCAGTGAGCAGGGCGCGATCGCGCCTATCTGGGCACGGTCGCGTCCTACTTTTTGCAGAATAGCAACGTCCGTAAAATCGCCATAAATTCTGACTAACAACTCTGATTGAGCTCATATTTTTAGGGCTTCAAGTAGACTTCAATATCTAACTCCTTGAATTGGAATCACCTCAATCAGACATCTGATCAGGGATAAAGAGCCATCTGAACTCAGCTCAACGTCTCAGCACTTCTTCTCGCGTTCACGAACTTGCTTTGTCCTTTGGCCGTTTCTTCTTCGGTCTTCACACAAATGTTTGTATTCCTCGTGTTTAACACATTTTCCTCGTGAGATCCGAAACACACTAATACGCTCCAAAGCATGGCCATTTTGTCTATGAACGATGCTAACGACCACCATTTACGCCGTATTAAACGTCGATCATCATACCCCCACACTTAAACCTTGCTCGTCCTCGAGTAAGCTGCACCTAACTCCCGGCGATCTCAGCAAGTATGGATATCATGAATGCGGTTGTCGTCGAATCAACTCTTAAGCTCCTATGTACCTACAATCATCCAAGCAACGAGCGTAGACTCCGACTCTACTAACAATAATGCAAGACTCGATAAAACTCTAAACTGACTCAACAATGACATCATTCATCCCCCCTAAATTCGAGCTACGCTTAAACGTATGCAAGTGCATGAAATCGAATCTCTAAACTATGTAAAAGATGTCTTTATCAAGATAATATACGAAGGATGATAACGCGATATCAAAAGTAAGACAAATTTTCAAGTGACATGCTCAAATCCATGAAGAGAATGCAAGATTTCCCACACCAATGAAACCAATTAAACCAAGTCTTAACTCTAATAAGTCCAATAGTATTCTTCTAATGTTCCTTTTTGTCCTACTCACACAACTTATTACGTACCCAATTATTTTTCTTTAGGTAGAACCTGTCCATTTTTATGGTCCAGGATCCCATGAGACTCTTTGCTTAATAGATCATGTAGGATCGATCATTCAGTTATTTTTCACACCTCGGACATCGCGTGCTCTTCCAATTTTCTTTACTTAGACCTCACTACCTTTATATTTTTCTTGTATAATTTTTTATTTTCCATTGTAATGAAGAAGGACAGGAACAAAACTCTCAAATCAATATGGTAAAAATTAGAGAAAAGATCGTAATCATGTAACCTTTGGTTTTGTACCTAGTGCATCCTAATCATAAACTAAGTGCTCGGGTCAAAGTCCTAAAGTTGATCAATCATATCAGCATTATACACAATTATAATATCAACAATCAAAGGCATAATAAAAAGATTCATACTCAACACACCATTGTAGAACTCCAAAAAGCATCAAATAAGCGGAAAATATGATAGTCGACTCTAAAAATGCGAATAAGAGGAAAACTGATTTAATAATTTGAAATACAAGGATAGGTAAGATGTAATCTCCCTCCCCCATATTTAAAGTACACAATGTCCCTATTGGCCAAATAAAGAACAAAGGTAAAAGAGGGATGGAAGTGGAAAATTACCTCTTATAACGGGGTGCCTCCCAGAAGCGCCTTTTCTTAAAGTCGTAGGCCCGACTTCACCCATATCCCCTGCAATTTCAGCAGGTCAGCGATTAATAGCACGGGTGTTGATCATATAATGGTCAACAACCAGAGTTAACCAAATTAAAAACACAAGAAAAGAAATTTAGACTCCCCGGCAACGGCGCCAAATTTGACGAGCGTCGTTTACAACGTCAAAATATTCATTTATAAAACCTCACTAACTTCTCTACAAGTAAACTGGTAAGCAAGGGTCTATCCCACAGAGAGTCAAGTTATCAATTCTTATATAATTAATAAGGTAACTTTATTAATGATAGAAAAGGGGGGGATTTGGATTGATGCTAGTCTATGATTCAATTAAGGAGAGTAATTGAGAAAATACCTTATTCAACGGGGATTCACACTACGGAATGGTTGGTTTGATCATTGACTTCCTATTTGCTAATCGGGTTCATTCCATTAATTAATATATTCTAATTGTCCTAATCCATGTTCCTTATTGGCTAATTAAGTCAACTAGTCCTAACACCCTTACACCTACAAATCTAGCCCTGAAACTATCAAGACTATCTCTTAGGCAGCATAGAGTTCATGAATAGATAGGAAAGTGCACTGCCCCTGGCACCAACACCTCATTAATCTCCAAACCCCCACAAACCTAACTAGTTCAAGTAGTGATTTGTGCCACTAAGTAGGCAAGATTCTCCAACTAGGATAAACCAGGCCTAGCTATATGAAATAGATCTATAGACCTAGGTTGTCAATCTAGATAAATAAATCACAATCAATTTACTATACAAGAAAGAGATTAAAACAATTCAAGAGATATTTTCATTAGAACCAAGGGAGAAATTCTACAAACCAGTCCATCCGTAGGCTTCACCTTGAAGAACAACATAATCTCCCTAAAATGCTCTAATTAAACCTAGAACTAAGCATGAGAAAGAGGCAAGCTTTCTTCCCTTATTTATAGAAGAAAAAAACCCTAAAAACAACATAAAGAATCCCAAGCCCATAGGTCAAGTGAAAGTAGGTAAAAAGGCCCAAAACAATCCCACAAGGGAAGAGAAATCCGCGGCTGAAGACCTACGGCGGCGCGATCGCGCTTCTAAGGGCGCGGTCGCGTCCCAGTTTCCTGCAGAATAGCGTAAAATCGCCATAACTTTTGACTCACAACTCTTATTGAGCTCATATTTTGAGGGCTACAATTAGACTTCAATATCTAATTCCTCGTAATGGAATCACCTCAATCGGACATCGTATAAGTGAGAACAAGCCATCTGAACTTAGATCAACATCTCAACACTTCTTCTCGCGTGCACGAACTTGCTTTGTCTTTTGGCCATTTCTTCTTCGCTCTTCATCTGAATGTTTGTATTCCTCGTGTTTAACATATTTTCCTCATGAGGTCCAAAACAAACTAATACGATCCAAAGTATGACCATTTTGTATATGAACGATGCTAACGACCACCATTTAGGCCGTATTAAACGTCGCTCATCATACCCCACACTTAAACCTTGTTCATCCTCGAGTAAGTTGCACCTAACTCCCGGGAAATCTCAGCGAGTATGGATGTCGTGAATGCGGTGGTCGTCGAATCAACTCTTAAGCTCATATGTACCTACAATCATCCAAGCAACGAGCGTAGACTCCGACTCTACTAACAATAATGAAAGACTCGATAAAACTCTAAACTGACTCAACAATGGCATCATTCATCCCCCCTAAATTCGAGCTACGCTTAATCCTATGAAAGTGCATGAAAATGAATCTCTAAACTATGCAAAAGATGTCTTTATCCAAATAATATAAGAAGGATGATAACGCGATACCAAAAGTAAGACAAATTCTCAAGTGACATGCTCAATTCCATGAAGATAATGCAAGATTTCCCACACCAATGAAAGCAATTAAACCAAGTCTTAACTCTAATAAATCCAATAGTATTCTTCTAATGTTCCTTTTCGTCCTACTCACACAACTTATTACGTACCCAATTATTTTTCTTTAGGTAGAGCCTATCCATTTTATGGTCCAGGCTGCTATGAGACTCTTTGCTTAATAGTTCATGGAGGATAGATCCTTCAGTTATTTTCCACACCTCGGGCATTGTGTGCTCTTCCTATTTTCTTTTACTTAAAGCTCACTACCTTTATATTTTCTTTTATAATTTTTGATTTTCTATTATAATGAAGAAGGACGGGAACAAAACTATCAAATCAATATGGTAAAATTAGAGAAAATAGGGTAATCATGCAAACTTGGTTTTGGACCTAGTGCATCCAAATCATAAACTACATGCTCGGATCAAAGTCCTAAATTTGATCAATCATATCATCATTATACACAATTGTAATATCAATAATCAAAGGCATAATAAAAAGATTCATACTTAACGTACCGTTATAGAACTCCACAAAGCATCAAATAAGGAGAAAATATGATACCCGACTCTAAAAATGCGAATAAGGGGAAACTGATTCAATAATTTGAAAAATAAGGATAGGTAAGATGTAATTTCCCTTCCCCGCATTTAAAGTACACAATGTCCCTATTGGGAAAATAAAGAACAAAGGTAAAAGAGGGATGTAAGTGGAAAATTATCTCTTATAACGAGGAGCCTCTCGGAAGCGCCTTTTCTTAAAGTCGTAGGCTCGACTTCACCCATATCCCCTGCAATTTCAGTAGGTCAATGATTAATAGCACGGGTGTTGACCATAAAATGGTCAATAACCAAATTTATCAAATTAAAAACACAAGAAAAGAAATTTAGACTCCTCGGCAACAACGCCAAATTTGACAAGCGTTGTTTACAGTGTAAAAATATTCATTTATAAAACCTCACTAACTTTTCTGCAAGTAGAGTGGTAAGAAAGGATCGATCTCACAAAGAGTCAAGTTATCAATTCTTATGTAATTAACAAGTTCAACTTTATTAAATATAGGGAAATGGGGGATTTGGATTGATGGTAGTCTATGATTCAATTAAGGAGAGTATTTGAAAAAATACCTTATTCAACGGGGATTCACACTACGGAATGGTTGATTTGATCATTGAATTCCTATTTGCTAATCGGGTTCATTCCATTAATTCATATATTCTAATTGTCCTAATCCATGTTCCTTATTGGATAATTAAGTCAACTAGTCCTAACACCCTTACACCTATAAATCTAGCCCTGAAACTATCAAGACTATCTCATAGGAAGCATAGAGTTCATGAATAGATAGGAAAGTGCATTTCCCTTGGCTCCAACACCTCATTAATCTCCACATCCCCACAAGCCCAACTAGTTTAAGTAGTGATTTGTGTCACTAAGTAGGCAAGGTTCTCCAACTAGAAAACTGTACAGGATGTTTTCATATATGTAAACATCTTGTACAACCAAATTAACAAGGATTTAAACAGATTTCTCAACAAGAAGAAAAAGGATGCGAGTAAAGAAACAAAAACTAATGGAGAGATCAATAACAACTAAAATTTGCCGATTCAAAAAAAATCAAACAGATCTAAACAGATTTCCCATCAAGAAGAAAAAGGATCTCTACAGTAGAGGTAATCATAGATAGGTAAACGAAACAAAGAAGATGCGAGAAAAGAAACAGACCTTAATGTCAGGTGATAACAATCTAGCATCACCTGCTAGTGGATAATGGTAAGTGCAAATGCTAAAAGGTCTAGGCCGAACCAAGTACCTCTTCAACAAAAGGTGATAAGATAATATTTATTGTTTCAATTTTAAGAGCCTCATTTAGTGCATATATCATCACATTCATGACATAATCTTCATCTTCTCTAGTCTAAGCATTAAACATATGCCATTATTCACTCATGTAGCATAGCCAAATTCAAGGATATAATTATCGCCTCCTCTAATATAATTATGTAAACATCTTGTAATACCAAATTAACACATATTTAAATAGATTTCTCAACAAGAAGAAAAAGGATGTGAGTAAAGAAACAAAGCCTAAATGCGAGATCAATAACAACTAAAAATTGCCAATTCTACAAAATGCAAACAGATCTAAACAAATTTCGCAGCAAGAAGATAAATGATCTCTACAGTACAGTAGAGAAAATCATAGAGAGTTAAACAAAACAACTCACTTAATTGAACTACTCCTAATATGCATCCAGGTGCACTTCTAGGCTTAGCGTAACCTCACTTAATTTAGAACCCAACCAACTAATTAGAGAAAAAATTGAGCCTAATATGTAAACCAGCTGAAGACATAATAATCCAATCCTTTTATTTATTTAACAAATTTATTAACTTCTAACTCAAAATATTTTTGTCTATCAAATAAGAGTTGTTCAGTACAGACCCAGAGTTGTTCTGAAGTGCTTCTTGTTGTGTGATGTCTTGTTTCCTGCAGGAATTAGTTGATGATGAATCAAGTTACGAGACATCTAATCAAAAGCTCACAAATTATGTCTGTTTCAGAATACATGACGGCTCGTATCTTGATGATAGAATTTGTGTAGGATTATTTAGAGGAGTTGTTGTTAATATTAGCAAAGTTTGGAAGGGGTACATCTCTCTTGAAGTCCTGATATCGTCTCCTCTAATATAAGTATCTAAACATCTAGATCGGCAAAATTCCAACGGAATTAAACAGATTTGTCACAAAGAAGAAACAGGATCTCCACAGTAGAGACAATCATAGATCGGTAAACGAAATAGAGAAGATTTGAGTAAATAAACAAACCCTAATGACGCAATCAACACAAATGAAAATCTGCAGCTTCAACAAAATTCAAACAGATTTTACCACATTTCGCAGCGAGAAGAAACATGATGTCTACAGTAAACACAATCAAATAGCGGTAAACGCAACACAGAAGATGTGAGTATAGAAACCAACCGAATTCCAAGATCAACACCAACTAAAAGTTGTCGATTGGGTTACTGGACAACGTTTATTTCTTTGCATAATTCGTTGAGTAAGGCGAAGAATTGTCATCATAAAATAAATATAGATGAGGGATTAATTGAGTCAAACAGTTATAGGAAGATGAAGAATAAAAACATTCAAAGCATTAAGAAGAATAGGTTCTTCAATGGGGGCTGAAGGTAGCTATGGAATTTGAAAATCTTAAATAACAGTTAATGACAAATGTAAATTCATATTTACAGATTCGAATTCCCCATTATTTTTATATATATCACGATTAAGATTAAGATTAAAATTCTTTGACCTAATTACTCTTTAAAACATAATGGATATTTATTGTTTAGTACACACTTATCTTATTTCTTTAACTTAATTCATTTGCAAAATTCAATAAAAATAGAAAAGGGTATTTATTGTTTTGTAAACACACATTTAGTGATTTAAATCACCCCTAATCTTTATATATAACTAGAATCCCGTTTCCCGTGCTTCGCACGGGCCTTATATATGTCAGTATTTTAGCTTCTGTGATGAGTTTAATTTATGTTTCACGTAGGTGTAATTCTAGTTTATTTCATACAATGTTAAATAGGTCTAATATTAATACTATAAATATATCCATGTAGGTCTAATTTAATTTATTTTATAAAATTTAAATATGTCTATTTATAATATTATAATCATCTATTTGTTGTATACATGAACATCTATTTATATTATAATATACTCACATATCAGATAATTAAGTGATATATATATCTTGTATGATATAACTGGGAATAATTAGACGTTCCAAACATTTGAGACTCAAATATTTCGATGTTTGAATTATCCATAGGACTTATTCTTTTTGTTGGGCTTATGTGGATGTCACAGATAAGAATCTAATGATTTTGATTTAATTATTAGTTTTTTTAGGGTGAGTATTAGATGTGTGTCTTTTACATAATTAAGGTATAATTAATGTGTATTAGAATCACATTTAGTGTTTTTTGCATCCCCTAAGATTATAGTATATTATAATCTTTATATATAATAACTAGGGCCCGTGCTTCGCACGAGCTATAGTGAATACTCGAATATAGATTATAATTTGTCCGTATTATATATTTTATATAGCTTATCATTAATAATTCATCTATGTGATGTTATTATTACACTTTGTTGTTGACACGAGGACTCAAGTGTAGATGATAATTCGTTCCTATTATATTTTTTCTATAGTGTGTCATCAACACATGATCTTATTATTATACTTTGTTTTCATTTGTTACTAAATGAACTATTTTTTTTTATCTCTATATATTTTTTGTTTTTCTAATAAAGGATCCAGATCAATATTCTCCCTAATTTATAGAGTTGATTTATAGTTGTAGAAATTGAATTTTATTATAACCATATATTTTCTATAAATAATAATAATAAAATAAAAATATTATATGGATATTATTATTCTGGTTTTAGTCGAGCAATATTTAGAATAGTCCAATAACCCTATCTAATTGAGTCCAAGAAAATGGTTTCTGTAAAGAATAATAATACAATAAAAATACTATATGAATATTAGTAGTCTGGTTTTAGTCGAGTTACATTTCAAGAAGTCCAATAACCCTATTAGGAGAATAGGACGTTTAAGTTCATTATGGATTGGAATGGTCCGGTTACAATGAAACACATTAAGAAGAATAGGGTTCTTCAATGGGAGCGGAAGGGAACAATAGAATTTAAACATCTTAAATAACATTTGATGACAAATGTAATTTCATATTTATTAATTTGAAATCCCCCTAATTTATATATATATTAAGATAACATAAGATTAAGATATTTGCAAAATTCAATAGGAATAAAAGGGCATTTATTCTTTCTTAAATCCCAAATTTAGTGATTTGAAGTACCCCTAATCTTTATATATATGAAGATTAGATTAGATTATGATGAAAATGGAAATCTTAAATTCAACATTTATTGATTTGAACCCCCAAATATTTGTATATATATATAAGATTAAGATTAAGAGTTATATTTTTTTACTTTGTGGACTTGCTTATTACTATTTTTTTAGATTGATTATTAGTTATTAATTAGGTTATTGTGAAATTAGACAATTGAAAGTTTAAGCTCAAAGTTTGTAAAATATAGTAGCAACACTATGTTAGAGAGATATTCTGGATCACGTAATTTATTCCAACAACTTGAAGGATAATTAATATTTAAAGATTTTCTCACAAATTTGAAAGATATAAGAACAGAAATCAAACTTTGGCATATAGTGTTCTTGTTTTCCGAGATACTTCATCATCAAGTCCTGCAACCCTCAAACATCACATATTAACCCAACTATTACAATCAACTTATAAATAGATATTATAAAATAGAAAATAGAATAGATTTGTGAGCAATACCAGATCTCACCATCACTACTAATGTGATTTTTGATATTCATATGCACTACGGCAAAGTCTGCAATGTTCTTTGGCTAGTGAAAATCCCACAGTTAAAAGGAAATTCTTCTATACATCAAGTGTATCTGGTGTGGTTGGATTTCTACATAATAGAGGTCTAATCGAGGCCAATATGAAATAAAATACTTAAATCTTAATAAGGATAAGAAACACAAATAACAATTATTCAATCAAAAGGGGAATTAAGAAACGTTGATTTCTTTCTTACATTATATAGATTCTCATATAATAATGGAAGGGAATCAAAGCACGTAAGTTGTTGACCGAAGAGGATGGAAGTAGAGGGGGTGGTGAAAGTCGGTGGAGTTGTGCCTTTGTCTTTAGGAGAGACGCAGAAAGCAAAAGAAGTGTCATGGCCGATGAGTTCGCAGGTCGTACACTCATAGTAGGATTGGACGAGGGAAGAAGCTTATTAATCTAAATAGTATTTAATGGATGAGAGGCAAGCGAAAAGTTCAAGCTCCCGTTGTAACCGTGACTTTATGTACAGGGGTATCTTGATGATGGGGGAGAAAAGGTTGCTTAATCAATTAATAAGTTGGAAGGTCATAAGTCATAACTCATAAGTTATGGTATGTGAAGTATAAATTTGGATTGGGATAAATAAAAACTATACTATTATTATTAAAATTGGAGAAATAAGAATGAGTTGATTTTATAGTAATTTATTGCTTCAAAAACTCGACATTATTGATTTTAACCCCTTAATCTTTATTTATATTAAGATAAGATAATATAAGATTAATATATTTGCAAAATTCAATAGGAATAAAGGGGTATTTATTGTTTCTTAAACCCCACATTTAGTGGTTTGATGTACCCCTTATCTTTATATATATTAAGATAGGATATTAAGATAATATATAATATATAATATACTAAAGGTTGTGGCTCGTGCTTCGCACGGGCTATATTTAAGATTAGAATATAGGTTATAATTCCTCTTTATTATATATTTTCTATAGTGTATCATTAGGAATTCATCTATTTTATGTTATTATTATACTTTTTTGTTGGCGTGAGGACTCGAGTGTAGATGATAATTCGTTTCTATATATTTTTTCTATGATGTATCATCAATACATTTTCTATGTGATCTTATTATTATACTTTTTATTTTTATTTGTTACTAATGAACTATTTTTTGTTATCTCTATATATTTTAATTTTTACAATAAATGATATAGATGTATGCAATCCCAATTTATAGAGTTGATTTATAATTGTAGAAACTGGAATTATAGTATAACCATATATTTTCTATAAATAATAATAATGTGATAGAAAATACTATATGAATATTATCAGTCTGGTTTTAGTCAAGATACATTTCGAATGGTCTAATAACCCTATCTAATTAACTTAACTTACTACACTTTTTTTTGTACTTTAAGATACATCATAACATTTATTGTACTAAAATATCTAATATATGTGGAGAACATAATCTACACGGGTAACAGTGTTGAAGCTCTATTTATAATAGAATACTATCATTCTATATATTAAAATATTTAATAGACATGAAGTAGTAAGCGAGGAGCAGTAGGAGACAAAGAAGATTATGCGAAAAACATGTAAATTTAGACTCCTTAAGTGCTTTGTAAATTTCATTATAATAATAGAAGTTGTTAGTTGTATGAACTAGCCCCTTTGGTCGTACAACTGATAATGCCTTAGTTTTAATGATAACAAACTACCTTATGAACTAATATGTGTATTGAGTGAGATATCGCAGAAAATCGATAGGCCTTTGAGTTATTTAGGAAGCTAAAGTGTGGAAAACAACGAGCTTAAGAGAAGAGACAAGAGCGAGTTCAGCGAGAAGACTAGCGCTCAAGGCGCTTAACTAGGAGCAAGGGAACTGAAGGATACTGAAGGGGACCGAACATTGAGAGTGAGGGATCGAGCTGCACAAAGTAACGCGCTACACAAGGAGGACGTGCTCAAGGGGACCGAAGACGCTCAAGGGGACCGAGCGCATATTTTTGGAAAGAAATCTTCCTTGAAGCTAAAGAATGAAATAGAGCTAAAGAAGGAAAGAGTTGATTCGCCAAGAGATTTTCCAGATTCGAGATCTTAACAGTTGAAGCTATTTCGTCATTATATTTAGCTAGTTTAGATTTAATACTTTATTTATTATTATACACTTGCTTTTAGGTAATTAGTTTCCAGTGATTATGCCTTAGTATAAATAGTTTAGTTCTTTTATCAAAAGAGTGGTTGTCGAACTAGAGAGAGAGAGTTCATGTTGATTTAGAGATTAGGCAATAGCTACGAGAGTTGAGAGAAACTGAAGAACTGTGTGTTCGCCTAGTTGTTGTAAGTCTCAAGAGAAATCAAATCAACCAACGTTTTGGAATTGAAGTATTTACTTGTTCTTAGTCTATATTTCGCACAAAAGAATTGATCTTTAGTTAGACTAAGTACTTCACGATCCACATCTCAAAGAATCCTGTGCACCACTCTCGAACCAAGCACATTGACTTACGTCATCACTTCCTTCGAGATAATGTGGAAAAGAAGCACATCGAGCTCACCCATTGTAGAACTGAGGATCAAATAGCAGACGTTTTCACCAAGGCCTTGAACAAGGAACCGTTTATCAAGCTAAGACTTCACTTGGGCTTGATCCCCTTTCATTAAGCATCTCCTTGCACTTAAGCCTTCTCCTTGATCTTGTGTAAATTCAGTGCTCCTTTTAATCTTGGGAACCTAAGACTAGTACGTGCGTGAACCTAGCCTATACTCTTAGGGGTATTCGTCCTTCTCATGCTCTCTGTGATGCTAAATGATAAATCCTTAGTTAGGCTCTCTCCCAGGATTGCACTATTGCTTGCTAAAACTTGATCCATTTGCATGCTATTCATTTTCAAGCCCTTATATATATGCACGATGATCGCTTCTTAACCGCATAATCAAGCCCCCCAGATATGATTCGTGCTTATAGGTCAGTCCCTTAGCCTTGATCTTAATGTTACGTTCCCTATGACCATATAAGCCACAACTGGGAATATTCATTGAGATGACAAAAAGCCTACCCATATATGCTTAGCACTTCTTGTTTTGAAAAGAGCTTTTACGTCCCATTGTGTGTGTGAGTTTATTGTGTGCTTAAGCGAGTTGATTTATCCTATTGAGAATGGGAACTGAGACACAGTACGTCCTAGTATGGGGACCGAGTAAGTAGAAGAGATCACAAGCGTAGTTTTTGAGCTACATGTCCTTGGGGACCGAGTAACACAGACTAAAGTCAAGCGTAGATAACTTCAGGAACTGAGTATAAGGATCGATAGAATCTTAGGGACCGAGCGTCTCAACGATCGAATATCTTCTAGGCACTCATTACTCGCCAGCCTACCAAGGGTCACTTGCATATGCGACAAACAAGGCGCCATTCCAAATATGACTAAAGGCCGTTGTGATTCGACCGTTTGATCCTCTACATAAATAGCCCCTTCGACCAGATTCAGACCCCCATCACCACCTCTACAACTACTCACTCTTCTTAGACTCTCTCTCTCCCCCAAGCACTCTACGCTCAAAACCTGCAACTCGTCACCACACTCCCCTCAATAACATACTAATGGGCAACCCAATGAACATCGACCCCATGAAATGGGCTAAATTCCTCAAATTCTAAGAGTTCATGGAGAGCTCCCAAAGCAGCCGCCCCTGTTGCTCCTTCCTCCTCCACCACAACCGCTCTCCCGATACAGCACCACCACAGCCTCTTTCTCCCATTCCAGAGAAAGTGCTC
The DNA here is from genome assembly GCF_046119375.1 of Phyllobates terribilis. Lineage (NCBI taxonomy): Eukaryota > Metazoa > Chordata > Amphibia > Anura > Dendrobatidae > Phyllobates > Phyllobates terribilis. The sequence continues at coordinate 46,434 of NW_027366824.1, read as the reverse complement.
AGTCCTCTACCTTCACCTACAACACCCATGGAGGAAGACCCATCGACCCCTGTTATTCATCCTGTATCCTCCATCGACTCACCGAGCGCACTCCCTCCGTCTCCAAACATGCCGAATCCACCCATCACTAGCCTGAAGTCACATCCATCGCCCTCGCTCTCACTACTCCTCCATCTCCACCGCTTGAGACCTCCCTCAAATGAGCCTCAGCCATCTCGCCCTCCTCCATAACCCAGAAATGCCAGAAGACGACCGCCCTGCCTGAAAGCGGCGAGTCCTTCCGTCTTTCTCCCGCTCACGACTACTTCTCAACCAGAGTCGTCACCGAGCCCCTTATCATCGGCCAAGGATTCTGGTCCAGCATCAGCCCCGCAGAGTTTGACGTAGCCGCGCCCATCGCCTCCCTCGAGCGCACTCGCTGGTCAGAGCTCGAGGTGGAGCCCTTCGCTATTGACTATGACGAGGTGAGAAAATTCTACAGCGCCCTCGCCGTCATGACTCCTAGCCCTGGCCAGCTCTATTCTGTGGCCCACATTCCTTTGGGAGACGAGTCCAAGACACTGAACGTCAAGATGATGGCGAAGGTGCTCGATCTTCCAACGGGCGAAGGGTAGACGTCTCTTCCAAAGAAGAACTTGCCCTCTGGAAAGGGCAAGATGTTGGAACTGCTGCTGGGGAAGCTGTGTCCCCAAGGAAATCAAGACGCACATGCTGAGTTTTGGCATAAATCTCATCCACTATGTTATGCTGCACAACATCATCCCGCGCCAAGAGAAGTGAGATATCATCACCATCGCTGACGCGTGTCTCCTGCGAGAAGTCACCAAAGCGAGTCTAATAGACACGCCGCGACTCACCCTCTCCCACATGCTGACAGTAAAGATGCATAAGAACCACGTGCTCCCCTACCCTCGAATAGTCAAGAAGCTCATGCTAGAGCTGAGGATCTACAGGCCGACCAAGGAAACGCCCTGCGAGGGTATTCTCAATGAAACTGGGCTGCGCCGGCTCCTCAAGCACGCCAGTATGGATGCGCCGGTTGAGAAGTTCCTACTTGGATCTACACCCAGATCTCAACCTAAGCCCGAGCAAAAACCACAGCCCGAAACCACATCCCCTCCCAGATCAGAATCCAGACCTCGCCGAATGCAGAGCCCCTCGAAGGATCCCAAGCCCATACTGCCGCCAAATATGAGCTTAGAGGAGATTAAGCTTCGCACCTTGGAAGTTGTCCTTCAGACTAATCGACATCTATCTGGGTTAAGGCGTTTGCTCGACTGGCACCTCTACCACATCACTCATGATCAGGCCTCTAAAAGAGGGCTGCGAGGATGACTATAAGGAAGACTACCAGTGGGAGTAGATGTGGTCTCAGTTTCCTTACGGCCCCTTAGAAATCCAAAACTCCTCTAAAATTCTTGTCATTTTTGCTCTTTTTTGGCTGCTTATCTATGTGCTCTTCAATTTTATAAATGAATCGCTAGTTTTTGGTTCACTTATCTGCTTGCTCTAGTGCGTACTAAGATAGGGCTAGACTTATTGCGTTTTCTTTCGTATCACTTACTCATTCCTCTAGAAGGCACGCACGTTCTACACTTAGTATCCCTTGATTAATATTGCGCATTCCTTTTTACATGATGTCAAAAGGGGGAATATTACAGGCATATGAGTTATTTAATTTAGGGGGAACTAGAACATATGGAGTTAAAGGGCGAGCTTACTACTTGTTCATTGATTAAGGGAAATTGAAAGCTACTTCTTATCTCAGCGCTATAATATGCCTATGCCAGGATTCTAAGTTTGTCATCATTAAAAAAGGGGAAATTGTGAGTTGTATGAACTAGCCCCTTAGTTCGTACAACTGATAATTCCTTAGTTTTAAAGCTAAAAACTACCTTATGAATTAATATGTGTATTGAGTGAGTGATGAGGCTTAAAGTCGTTGTGCCTATCAAAGATATCCAACTTAACAATTCCACTAGTAAAGCGGTAAGCAGGGGTCGAATCCCAAGAGAGCCAGAACGTTAATTTATTTCTTATGGTGCTATCGAATGGTAACAATGGTTTTTTTTATTGTGATCTAATTAAATAAGTAACTAAGCAAATATAAAAGCAATATATGTTTGGTTGTAACGATTATGATTATGGAGCTCACTCTATCTAGCATCAGCGCATTGTTTAATTGGAATGTTGATCATCGAATCCTATTAATTTATATTCTGAATCGGTTAATTTGGTTGTCCTACTCTTTTTTCGTAAATAGCAACTAGTTAGAAACCCTTATTGTAAGCAATAACCAAGGAAGTCCCAAGGTTCAAAAGCACAACAACATAAAGATCAAAGATAAGTAGGCCTATGCAATACCATTGGCAAATCACTGATACTCGACACAGGTTTATAATCTCTACAAAATAAGCACTCGCAAACAGTCTAAGCAAATTCTGATTGCTACCTAAAAGACAAGACTTTTCAAATTGAATTATCAAGCCTAGCAATATGATGGATAATAATCAACCTCGTTTGCAACCTAGATAAAATCAAGATCAATCAATAGTCAATAAAGCATAAGATATCATAAAACAATCCTGAAATTAACTTTACAAAATAAACATAAGAATTCTCACAACAAACCTAAAACAATGGCTTCAGCTTAAGAGTGAATTATAGAGAGTTTAACCAGACATAGCCATCGAAATCATTGAAGAATATGGATGAATGATGGGAAAACAAACCAGGGAAGAAGATCAAGGTGGAACTTTCTTGGTGGCTGCTGCTGAGTTCACTCTAAATAAATGTGGCAAAAGAATAATGAATGAATCCCCTTTCTAACCTAATTTCTAAAGGCTTATATAGTCTCTAATAAAAGGGAAATAAAATAAATCAAAATAACTAAAAAGATGTGGAAAATAATATAAAATCTCGGCTCAAATCTTCATTTAAGTCACGTTCGTGTCCACGTCACGATCGTGACAAGAGAGTCGCGATCGTGACAATGCTCCAGTTCTCAGGTCCGTGTCCGGTAGCGATCGTGATAGGGAGTTGCGATCGTGACATGTCAACTGAGGCTAAGTCGCGATCGCGACATTGTTGTCTCGGCCGTGACTGCTTCAACTGAGGCTGAATGTCGGTCGTGATACTCCATCTCAGTCGTGACAGCTTCTCCTGATATGGTCTTTGGTCTTCTACAGCGTCGAGGCATCTTGGCTTCACCTCTCGGCTTCTCCTTGGGTGTAGGCGTGGTATACTTCCTCTATCTCCATCCCGAATGCACTAAAAGTGAGTACAACCGGGATCTCCATGATAAAACCACTCAAATACCACTTACGAGCATCCCGCTAATCCATAAGTAAACTCCAACCTAGATTCCGGGAATACCACTCGTTAAGAACCTAAACACCACTATTCCTAGTCTAATAGAAACACCATATAATAAGCTCCTATCAAACTTTCCCACACTTAAACCTTGCTCGTCCTCGAGTAAGCAAAATAAAGCTCACTCCTACTAAAAGCGCAAAGGTCTATAGTAAGTGTAGAGACAGCCTGCTAGTGACTATACTTCAAACTCCAAGTGTAAAAATGAGCACTAACCTAACTCCGATCTATCTTCTTATCTCTCCGAGATGACCTACCCAAATCCCTCCTTATGTCTCCACTTCATATGTTACCACTACTTACAATATAAAATCGAACCAAGTGATCCGCAATAAGGCACAAGTGGACATCCTAATCTCCTCTAAGGGTAAGGGTACATAAATCATGGTAATAAAGATAAAAACCGAGTCTCCCACTCTCTTATACACTTCTTATTCCTCCTCTTCAATTAATGTCCTAAACCACTAAACAATATAAACAATCCATACCTCACAACCACCAATCTTAATGAAGAAATTTGCATAGCACAACCACAACAATATGCATCCAACTCCAAGAAATAGAAATCTAATCCTAGAATCTAACACAACCGCCAATAGGTGTAACAAATCTGATGAACTAGTGAAAGGATAAGCATGAAAAGTATGGATAACAATAAGCTCAAAACAAAGGAATAAAAGGCTAAAACTAACTTCTTATCCCTCCTTGGTAAATCCTAAAATCCAAGATAATCCTTCGACTCCCTTCTTATGTCTCCGACGCCAATAAATGATGCAATCAAATAAATAAACACAAACAATGTAATCCTGACGCCCTTTCGGGTTTTCACCAAAATTCTAAGTGGTAGGAACTATTTCTTCTTTCTTTTTATTTTTTATTTTCAGGCACCCACCTTTTCCTTTTTAACCATTTTTACTTGCCTGGTTTTTCTTCTTTTTAATTTTAATTTTTAATTTTTTTATTTTTTGTTGGAGCCCCCTTTTTGATCCAATCATTTTTTTACTCTCCGGGGTTTTTCTGATTTTTTCTAAACAATAATAATAATGCAAAGGTTATGGAAATATCCTGGTACAGTCTCGATAGAAAAACAACCAAAACAGTTCAGAAACGACTCAAAAACATAAGTAAATCGCAGAAAATAGCAAAAGAACCCAAACAGCATCAAGAACGGCCTCGACTAGTCGACTTTTCTCCCACACTTGAATCGCGCATTGTCCTCAATGCAGCAAAAGAGGACCTCATAAAAACGGGAAGAGGAAGAAGATACCGCAAATCACTCGTCGGTGTCCCCATCGTCATCGTCATCATCGTCATCCGGCGGAGGGTGAGTGTGGTTCGCTCTAACGTACTCCCATCGCTGCTCCTGAATCAGCCACTGTTGTCGCTGGAACTCCTGGTCGTGCTGCATCTCCTCTCGCAAGCTCCTCATGTCGGCCTGGAAATCCTGCTGGTTCTAGAAGATCGCCTGTTGTGTGGTCATCATCTCCCCCATCTACTGTGTCAGCTGGCCCATCTGGTGTGCCATCTGCGTCCGCCAGTACAGCTCATCGGAGTAGCTCTGGGAGCCAGAGCCACTTGCACCAGCGTCGGAGTAAGAATGATGCTGCTCGGGCGCGGGGACAAATGCAGGGGTAGGTGTAGAAGTACGTGTAGGGAGCCGGAGCAGGGATTGGAAAATGCTAACCTGCGGGACGACGTCGGGAGGAATGTACATATCGGACCACGTTCCAAATACTATGGACTCGTCTCTCAGAAACTTGATTTGATAGCCCCACCCGAACTGGTATCTGAGCGACCCGCCCTGCCATTTTAGCCATAAGTTCCGCTAGCACCAAGCCTCATCAAACATGCAGCTTCCTATAATGGGCTGATCACGTGTGGGACATCCCACTTCAATGGCAAGAAGGGAGACCATCCCCCCTACAGCTATATTGCCGTAATGTGCCTTCCACGATTCTAGACACGCTTGCACAAACTATGTCGGCCAGTCCGGGACATAAAACTCATACTCAACGAGAATGCGTACATCAGGAACAAATGATTAACCGAGATCTTACTGTTTTCGGCCTTATTCCCAAAACACATGGCCACTACTTTGTGGATAAGGTGCCATGGCGGGAAGGTGATCGATGTGTTCGTGGTGCGTCTGATATTGTAGGATTCACCCGAGCCCCGTGCCCACCATTCTGTCACCGTATCGTTGTCGAGGTCGTTTTCCAATCGTGGATGCTTTGTCACCCCCAGCGCGTGGGTGATTTGATCGTTAGTGAGTGCCCATTTCGAGTTATTTGACCGCCATTCAATAGATATGATCTTGTTGCGGTCGTCTTGGCATACAGTCAGCGTTTTCAAGAATTCCCAGGTGAAATTTGGGAACATGGGAGCACTTTTCCCCAAGAAACCACCCAAACCGGCTTTCACGAACATCTCCTGGGTTACATCTTTCAACCCCAAACTGTATAACAAGGTCGTGTCCATAAAACATGTCTGAACGACGTCCTTATTGTTGACAATACGGTCAATCTCTTCGGAGTTACGCCTTGGCCTCTTAGGAGCCATATCACATAACCAAGCAAAAATCCCAGTAGAATATGGTGGTCACCGCCACAAATGAACAAGAATGACCGCTCGAAGATACCTGTACGACAGTAATCGCGTAGTGGAGCGGATATACACTGAGTCGAAGTCGCGATCGTGATGGATTGTCACGATCGTGATATCTCTACTGGGAGCAAATCGCTGCCGTGATGGGTTCGTCGCGATCATGACAGGGTGAATTTCTGAAGGTGTCGACTGGGGCCGTTTCGCGATCGTGACGGTTGTGTCGCGATCGTGATGCGGTGATTTCGGCCAAGATTTCAAACCTTCTCCTCTCGTGGTGGCTTCGTTCCCTCTCTTCTTCGAACACCGCCTCAAATGTCAAGATTATAGCGCAGATACGGTCCTTTAGTGTCGATTTAAGGGAGGAAAAGGTGGATTTGAGTTAGATTTGTGAATTTGGGACTTAGGGTTCTTGAATGATTTTGGGGATTTGAGGGAGAATAAGAGGGGGATTAGTGAAGAGGATGATGGTAGGGATTGTGTGTAGAGATGTAGAAGAGATTTGGTGTAGAATGGGGTGAAAAAGCTTGAGATTGGGGTGATAATGGAGGATTGTGTGTTTGGGGAAGAAGGAGAAGGGGGGAAGTTCTTTGAATCTCGGACGTGAGGGCTATTTGGAGAGCTAGGGCCGGCTGAAAACAAAACAAGGGGGGGGGGGGGGATGGAGAGGTTGACGTGGCTTTTCCCTTTATTATTTTTTTCAGTTTCGCGGTCGTGACACGTGTAGCTGAGGAAGAAAAGGTCGTTTTTACTCTACCGTTGGCTTCCTCCATGCTAATCCCGCGATTTTCCTTGAAAAGAAACAAAAACAAAACATAATAATAGGAAAAATGTTAGTAATTCTCCCTCGGGTTGCCTCTCGATCAATGCCTTAGTTAACGTCGCGGCACGACGTACAACGAATCAACCAACGTCTTTCGGGCCTTTTGGGGCCTCCGATCTCAGAATTTCTTTGATGAACCAGTCGTGGAAGGGTTTGAACTTAAGGCCATTCACCTCTGCGACTTGCCACATTTGCTTTACCTTCTTCTTTGTACTGTCCCCACACTTCATCTCAACTCGGGGCTGTGTATTTGCTTTCTTCGTAACCTGCACAACAGCTTTAGAAGGTTTCTTGCCCTGTGTAGTTAGAGAGGTGGGGCTACGCCCAAAACAGAATTAGGGGGCGGGGCGCGCATCGTATCCGAACATAGTTCGGGGGGTTTAACAACCTTATCAATAGAAAACACCGATCTATCATCTGGGGGTTGTGTCGTAGCTTCATAAATATTGAAACTAACAACATCTCCGTCAAACTCGAGTGTTAGCGCCCCGGTGTCAAGATCTAACTTAGTTTTGGTTGTCCTCATGAATGGTCTACCCAGAAGGATAGATGCAGCCTGCGCGTCATGATTCATATCTAACACATAGAAATCTGCAGGAAATACAAGATTATCCACCATAACAAACACATCTTCGACTATCCCTTTTGGGTAAACCATAAACCTGTCACCTAGCTAAATTACAATCCCTGTTTCATTCAAAGGTCCTAATCCTAGCGATTTGTACAACGAATAAGGCAAAACATTAATAAAAGCACCCAAATCTAACATGGCCCTATTATCTTAGTCTTCCCAATAGTACAGGAGATACTCACCATCCCTGGATCCGAGCACTTGGTTGCTATTTTCCGTTGGATGGCCGCTAAAACACTCTCGCCTACCTGTACCTTGTGCTTACCTTTTAGCTTTTGGTTCCTCTTGATGGTGCAGAGCTCCTTCAAGAACTTAGCATAACGAGGAATACTTTTAACGAGGTTGAGTAAAGGGATGTTTACCTCACACTTACTGAATGTTTCGAGGAGTCCCTTGTCGTTCACAGGTCGGCGCGTGTATTTCAAGGCTTCTGGGAATGGTGCATGAGGTTTCTCGGAGTACAGCGGAGGAAATTCGGTCTCACATAGTTGTCTTGCCTCAACTTGAAGTCACCTCTGTCCTCGTAATCGTCATCGGCACTTAGCGGTTTGGAGTCGTGAACAGCAGCACTAGGTCTTGATCGAGATAGATCATCACGATCGTGATCATGTGAACTGGGGCTTAGTATCGGTCGTGACACAGTGTCACGGTCGTGACCTTCCTCGTCATCTTTTCCAGAAATCAATTTACCGTCATCGCGGTCGTGATACCTTTGTCGCGGTCGTGACATGTCAACTGGGAGCAGATCTCGATCACGACACGCCTGTCTCGGTCGTGACAGGTGCTCAGACTCCTTTCGCAGTATCTCTTCTTCCGGCTTTTTGTTGAGTTGTCGTCCGCTTCTCAAGTGCACATCGCTAACGTTCTCTCTCGAATTTCTCTCGGTTTGGGAGAGTAACTTTCCTGAACACTGATGCGTTAAGTTGTTGATTGCCTCCGCCACTTGTGATGCTTGCTTCTCCAAATTCCTTATGCTCGATTTCGGTGGGTATGGAGCACAGTATTGATTGTTGTATTGATATTGTTTATTCTGCCCCCCCCCCCCCCCCATCCGGGTCGCTCCATCTAAAACCAGGATGAACATTACCTCTCAGGTTGTAGTTGTTGTTGTTGTTTTCATCCCGAGGTCTAGGAGGTCCAAAACCTCCTATAGCATGCACTTCAGCAATGGTTTGGTCCTGGAGTTGCGGGCATATATCTGTAGGGTGGCTCTCGTCCGCGCAAATCCCACATAGTCGTGCCGGTTTCTGATTTTCAAAGGTGATGTTCTTGATCATACTCTTTAACTCAGCGATTTCATTCTTCCATCCGGGCTCTCCAGAATTCACAGCGTTTGCTCCTTTTCTCGTATACGTCCGTCTGAAACTTCTCGTCCCCTCAGCAATCTCGTTTTGTCGGGCTCTGGCTTCGGTGGGAGTCAAATTCAGCACACTCCCACTACACGCAGCGTCCACTAACCTTCTCTCATTGTCGAGTAACCCATTGTAAAGGTGGGTCACCAAGTCTTTTTCCTCAAACCCATGGAATGGGCAGCTAGCACATAATCTCGCGAATTTTTCCACGTAGTCGTACAACGACTCATCATCGTGTTGCTCCACCATTGCAATCGCCCTTTTCAAAGCAACCGCCTTCTTGGAAGGGAAATACTTGCTAATGAAGGCTTTGTGTAGCTTATCCCAAGTGTCGATACTCCCAGTGGGCAGCAAGTAGTACCATTGTCGTGCGCTGACTTTTAGCATAAGACCGAAAGCTCTCATCTTAATCTGCTCGTCGGTGACGTTACTCGGCTTGCTGCAGCTGCAAATGTCATGAAACTCACTTAGATGCATAATCGGGTCTTCCCCAACCAGTCCATGGAACTTTGGTAGCAGATTGATGAAACCGGTCTTGAGTTCAAATGTAACGCCGACATTCAGGGTAGGCAGTGTTACTCCCAGGTGTTGTTACGCTAGATCTGGGTCCGTAAGTTCTCTCAACGTTCTCGCAACCATTGATTCGATCACTAGATTCTGTAGAGATTGTCGCAAGTTGTGTAGGTGCGTCCGCTCTATCTCTTGATTTAAATCAAGCAAAATCTGAATTAGTAGCGCGAGTGTGGACCATAAGATAGGTCCACAACAAAATAGTAACACAAAAAAGAAATAAACTAAAACAGTTGGCTTCCCCGGCAACGGCGACAAAATTTGATGAGGCTTAAAGTCATTGTGCCTATCAAAGATACCCAACTTAATAATTCCACTAGTAAAGCGGTAAGCAGGGGTCAAATCCCAAGAGATCCAGAACGTTAATTTATTTCTTATGGTGCTACCGAATGGTAACAATGGGTTTTTTTTATTGTGATGTAATTAACTAAGTAATTAAGCAAATATAAAAGCAACGTATGTTGGGTTGTAACGATTATGATGATGGAGCTCACTCTATCTAGCATCAGCGCATTGTTTAATTGGAATGTTGATCATCGAATCCTTTTAATTTATATTCTGAATTGGTTAATTTGTTAGTCCTAATCTTTGTTGATAAATATTCCAAATAGTCCTAGAAACCCTTATTGTAAGCAATAACCAAGGAAATCCCAAGGTTCAGAAGCGCAACAGCATAAAGATCAAAGATAAGTAGGCCTATGCAATACCATGGGCAAATCACCGATACTCGACACAGGTTTATAATCTCTACAAAATAAGCACTCGCAAATAGTCTATGCAAATTCTGATTGCTACCTAAAAGACAAGACTTTTCAAATCGAATTATCAAGCCTAGCAATATGATGGATAATAATCAACCTATTTTGCAACCTAGATAAAATCAAGATCAATCAATAGTCAATAAAGCACAAGAGATCATAAAACAATCCTGAAATTAAGTTTAGAACATAAACATAAGAATTCTCACAACAAACGTAAAACAATGGCTTCGCCTTAAGAGTGAACTATAGAGAGTTTAGCTAGACATAGCCATCAAAAGCATTGAAGAATATGGATGAATGATGATGAAACAAACTAGGGAGGATGATAAAGGTGGAAGCTTTCTTGGAGGCTGCTGCTGAGTTCTCTCTAAATGAATGTGGCAAAAGAATAATCAATGAATCCCCTTTCTAACCTAATTTCTAAAGGCTTCTATAGTCTCTAATAAAAGGGAAATAAAATTAATCAAAATAACTACAAAGATATGGAAAAATAATATAAAATCTCGGATCAAATCTTCATTTAAGTCTCGTCCGTGTCCGCTTCACGATCGTGACAAGAGAGTCGCGATCGTGACAATGCTCCAGTTCTCAGGTCCGTGGCCGGTAGCGATCGTGATAGGGAGTCGCGATCGTGACATGTCAACTGAGGCTAAGTCGCGATCGCGACATTGTTGTCTCGGTCGTGACAGCTTCTCCTGAGATGGTCTTCGGTCATCTACAAGTGTCGAGGAAGCTCGGCTTCGCCTCTCGGCTTCTCCTTAGGTGTAGGCGTGGTATACTTCCTCTAGATCCATCCCCGAATGCACTAAAAGTGAGTACAATCGGGATCTTCATGATAAAACCACTCAAATACCGCTTACGAGCATCCCGCTAATCCATAAGTAAACTCCAACCAAGATTCCGGCAATACCACTCGTTAAGCACCTAAACACCACTATTCCTAGTCTAATAGTCGCTAGTTAACACCATATAATAAGCTCCTATCAGTGAGATATCGCAGAAAATCGATAGGCCTTTGAGTTATTTAGGAAGCTAAAGCGTGGAAAACAACGAGCTTAAGAGAAGAGACAAGAGCGAATTCAGCGAGAAGACTAGCGCTCAAGGCACTCAACTAGGAGCAAGGGAACCGAAGGATACTGAAGGGGACCGAACATTGAGAGTGATGGATCGAGCTGTACAAAGTAACTCGCTACACAAGGAGGACGCGCTCAAGGGGACCGAAGACACTCAAGGGGACCGAAGACGATCAAGGGGACCGAGCGCGTATTTATGGAAAGAAATCTCCCTTGAAGCTAAAGAAGGAAATAGAGCTAAAGAAGGAAAGAGTTGTTTCGCCAAGAGTTCCAGATTCGAGATCTTAACAGTTGAAGCTATTTCGTCATTATATTTAGCTAGTTTAGATTTAATACTTTATTATTATTATGCACTTGCTTTTAGGTAATTAGTTTCCGGTGATTATGCCTTAGTATAAATAGTTTAGTTCTTTTATCAAAAGAGTGGTTGTCGAACTAGAGAGAGAGTTCATGTTGATTTAGAGCTTAGGCAATAAATAGGAGAGTTGAGAGAAACTAAGAACTGTGTGTTCGCCTAGTTGTTGTAAGTCTCAAGAGAAATCAAATCAACCAACGTTTTGAAATTGAAGTGTTTACTTGTTATTAGTCTTTATTCCGCACAAAAGATTTGATCTTTAGTTAGACTAAGTACTTCACGATCCACAGAAGTGTTTGTAAATGTATATTTCAAACGGTCCAATAACCCTATTTAATTGAGTCCAAGAAAATGATTTCTACAAAGAATAATTATACAATACAAAACACCATATGAATATTAGTAGTTTGGTTTAAGTCGAGCTATATTTTGAACCGTCAATAAACTCATCTAATTCAACCCAAGAAAAGAGGAGGATCAATTGAGAAATACTTTTATCCTACAATATGCAAACATCTCCCATCTATTGGATCAAACATGATCAATGGTTCAAATGCACACTCCTTATTTTAAATTTTTTTTTTTTTTTGCCAAAGGGTAAATAATTTTTATTAGGCAAAAACCAAAACTAGTTCGAGTACAACCGTCGCATCATTGCAGCCCCCCGTCTCCCATTCGTCCTAAGTTTAGTGATGATTCTAAACTTACACACCTCAATAATCTCATTGCTAACTCTCTCAACATCCACAGGCTTGCCTCTAAATACCACATCATTCCTTAGCTTCCACACATAATAAATCGTACCCATAACCCCTAAAAGTTTACAAAGATAGACATTATTACGGCGTTTAGGCGAATCCGCAAACCAGCTCCACCAACGACGAAGAGATGGAAATCGAACTTCAATCCCTTGCCAGCCGAGCACTCGTCCCGCAATTGCTTTAGTAACATCACACTCACACCACAGATGCTGCACCGTCTCCCTTTCTTTTCCGCATAAGACGCACAGCTCGTCGAGCACTCCCCCCCCCCCCCCCCCCCCCCCCCCCCCCACTTGAACATCCTCGACTTCGTAGGGAGTCGATCCTGCGTCGCCCTCCAGCACAGGAACGACCACTTCTGCGGTTGTATACCATTCCAAATAACATTGCACCACTCCTCCTTCGGACCAGGTGGGTGGATCCACGCATACACCAGCTGATTATCTATCCCTCCATCTTTCCTGGTTAGTCGAGCAACCTGCGGTGGAACACTATGCAGCCGGCTCAAGATAATGTCTTTAGCAGCCACTGCTGCTTTCCAGATGCTCGAGCTGCCAGATTTGCACTCGGCGAGCCAAATATTCCCTCGAGCAAGATTACACCTCGCCCACTCCGTCCAGATGCTCTTCCTCTCAGCCGCAATGTCATACACTAGCTTGAATAATAAGGTCCTATTCCAAGCTAATAGCTCTTTGAATCCAAGCCCTCCCTCTAATTTATCTCTGCAGAGACGCTTCCAAGTCATCGGCGAGCACTTCTGTCCTAGCTCCCCCGTCCAAAGATAAGATCGACAAATGGCATTAATGCGCCTAATCACACCCTTCGGAATCGCAATGACCTGCATCCAGAATCGCACGATGCTCTCGAGCACGGACTTGATCACCTGCATTCTCCCCACATATGATACTCGTCGAGCCTGTCTCGCTTCAAGTGCACTCTGCAGCTTGCTCAACAGCGGTTGGAAGTCACCTACGCGAAGCCTCCTGGAGTGAAGGGGAGCCCCCAAGTAGCGCACCGGCAACCTCCCAACTTGGAACCCGAGGACCTCGGCCAACTCAGTCCGTGTACCAGCCGGCACTCCACCAAAATAAATACTCGACTTGCTAGCATTAGTGGTCAACCCCGACTCCTCCGCAAACCTCAAAATCACATCTCGAATAATTACAAGAGAAGATCTGTATGGCTTACAGAAAATCAGCAGGTCATCCGCGAAAGCCATCGTCGAGAGCTTCAACTGTTTGCACCTCGGGTGGAAGAAAAAACCCTTCCGACTACTCGCGGCACTCATCCTTCTGCTCAGCATTTCCATAATAAGAACAAATAGATATGGGGATAAAGGGTCACCTTGACGTAAACCCCTCGCCCCTTTGAAGAATCCTTCAGCCTCCCCATTAATGATAACCGAGTACGATGGGGAGGTCACACTCTCCATAATCCACTCGACGAGCCTCTTAGGAAAGTTAAAGTACTCCAACGTATGGCGTAAAAATCTCCAGCTAACACAATCATAAGCCTTCTGAAGGTCAATCTGAATCAGACAACGCGGCGATATATACTTACTGTCATACCCTTTCACCAGATCCTGCGCTACTGCCAAATTGTCAACAATCCGTCTACCCGGCACAAACGCACCCTGATTTTGCGACACTAAATCATCAAGTAGTGGCCGAATTCTAGCAACAAGAATCTTGGACAGTACCTTCATCATAGAATTACAGCAGGCGATCGGTCTGAACTCACGAATAGAGAGGGGATTGTCAATCTTCGGAATCAAGTTAACAAACGTAGCATTCGTTTGCCGAAGCAATCGACTCCTTCTGAAGAAATCCCTCACAGCCAAACCAATATCCTCACGAATAATACTCCAACACGACTTGAAAAACACACTGCCAAATCCATCAGGACCCGGGGATTTCTTTCCACCAATCCCCTTAAACGCACTCCAGATTTCCTCATCCGAGATGCCTCGGCACAGCTCAGCATGGGCAGTATAGTCAACCCGAGCCCCCTCTAACTCTGTGAAATCAGGCTCTTCAGTATCAACGTGACACCCAAACAGCGATCGATAGAATTCCACCACTTCCGAGTTAATCTCATCTCTCGTATCAAGGATATCACCACTCGAATTTTTAAGTAGAAAAATCGAGTTCCTCCCCCTTCTATTTTTCAGCCCATTATAAAACATCGCCGAGGATTCCTCGCCCTGCTTGACCCAATCAATCTTCGTCTTTTGAGCAATGAAGCTATGCAGTTGCTTTGTTCTTCTCTCCATTTCATCTCGGGCAGCATAAACCTCATTCTGTAGATCGACGGAGCTGAAGTCCCCCTGCAATTTGACATTAGCATCAGCTAACCGAGTTGTACATTCCTCAACTAAACTCTCAAGTTGACGAAACCTGCCCTTTTGCCATCTCATAAGAGTCAATTTCACCTTCTTCAATTTAGTAGCCACCACAAACTGCGGGTTACCTTCAACATTGTGTTCCCAAGCACTCCGCACCACCTCTAAGAAATCCGGTTCCTCCACCCAAAAATTTCTAAATTTAAACGGGATCTTCTTGAATCTCGCACTTGGATTAACAGTACACAAGCTCGGGGAATGGTCCGAGAACAGCGGATCAACGAAGACCACCCTCGCGTCCCTAAACGCATCAGCCCACACATCATTCACCAACACACGATCCAGTTTACACGCAACCCGTCTCGTTCCATCCTGATTATTTTTCCAAGTATAATGAAGCCCAGAGAATGTTGCATCAACCAGCCCTTCTCGCGCCACAAACTGACTAAACTCCATGTCAATATGATGCTCCTGTCTATTGAAAGAAACCTTATCCGATAATTGTAGAATGCAATTAAAATCACCCATGACAACCCACGGGTCCCTATTTCCCACCACCTCCTTCTGAATCTCATGTCATAACAAACTACGATTTGTTGCGTCATTGCTCGCATATACAAACGTAGTCAACATACTAACTAGTCGGTCCTTACTCTCAACACAACAATGCATAAACTGACTTGTGCTACGAACAACTGTAACATCAACCACACTTTGATCCCAGGATATCCAGATACGACCTCTAACACCCACCAAACTATTAGTACAAAATTTCCAGCCCGGAAGAAGTCGCCGACTAATCTCCAATTCCTTCTCTTGCTGAATTTTTATTTCTAATATTCCAATCAGACTGACCTTGTGCTTACGCACGAACTCCGTTATTTGCCTTGCTCTAGGGGCGGAGTTGCAACCCCTAGAGTTCCAGGCAACGAGGGTGAACTCAGACATGACCCTTAGCCCCCGTTGGGGCGCCTGCGCTTCTTAAAACCCTCCCTTCCGATGGTTGAGTCCCCTGTTGTTTTCGGTTCTGATAATGATTCTTCTTACTCGTATTTTGATGAGGGCGGTTTTGTAGCATTGTCAGGAGCATTCTTCTTAATCTCTTTCACCGCCCCCATTAAAAGCAACCTCCTTCCCATTGCTAGCATTGGTTTCTGTTGACACAGTACCAGACGTTGAAGCATTGGCATGAGACACAGCCCTATCCTCAATCTCTGAACTCCTTCTCTGCTGCACATTATCATCCGTCCCTCCTCCCTGATTACATTCCTCAGTTGCCTCATTTTCTGTTACTGGAAGAACACTCTCCTTCTCTGGTACTATTTGTTTCTTATGAAATTTACATCGAGCCGTTACATGCCCAAATTTCACACAATGTTTGCATACCCATGGAATCCACTCAAACCACACCCTTTGCCGATAAATTTTCCCATTGGGATCCCACAAGACAATACAATCTTTTAGCACATCACTAGGTGCCACTTGAACAAGGATTCGAGCATAATCAGGCCTAGCCGGATCACAGGCCTTTTCATCCAACTGAATTGCAGTACCCACCATGCTAGCCATTACACTAATCATATGTTTCGAGGTAAATAACTGGTTCAAGTTTCGCAATTGGATCCAGGCAGGCACAGACTCAAAACTTGACCAAGCAAGCGGGGTTCCAACAGTCCAAGGAGCAAGAGCAATCGGGTACTTACCTCTGAAAAACCAGGGACCCTGGTTGAGCACAAAATTGCACCCTTCTTGGCTATTAAACAGAAAGCTCCACACTCCGTTTCGGCGAGCAGTAAATTTTGGCTTGTGCAGGCTCCAATTCTCATCGACAAACTGATTCATTTCCAAAATTGTTGCACCAGGTCCCATGATGCCTCCAATTACACCAAATCGATACGCATCAATCTCGACTTGAACTTCGTCAAATGTGAAATCATAGATTTCGTAGCCATCAAGGTCAAAGTTTTCCAACACAGACTCATCGGAAAACGCAGGTTGGATGTGTGCCAGTGACGGCGCCAACCCTAGCACGTTTCCGTCCACCACTACCGATCCCACTACCGCCGAACCATCCGCACCGGTTTGATTCTCCGCCCCTGCCATTAAAACTGACACACACCAGAAGGGGAAACCACTTCGATGAAACCACCAACCCTACGCAAAGACCACTGGAATCAATCGAACTCACACCTACTGCCGGAGACCCGGAAGATTTAGCCACAGGCACCGCCGTGCCGCCGCCAATCCGCAGGAAGTGGAACGCCGCCGATCTCCTCTAATTAGGGTTTTATGCTGGTGTACATGTTACAAAGGTAAAAATTTACATATTTTAATTGTAAAAATGATCAGATTACAAAATGAATATTTGTAGTACTACATTTCAATTTTGAAAATAATGTGCAACCCTCTGACACAACGGAGTGCAAATAACTTACAAACAAAATACAACAGCACTATCATAAAAAATGATGTATTGCACTTTAACTGTCAGGTTATAAAAAAAGTGCACTTCAAGTATGAAACAAATTGAACTCTATCATGCCATTAAATTAAATTGTTCTTTTATAATTCATAGCAGATTGCTGATAAAAGAACAAGGGATGAAGGTGATGAACCTTCTTCACCCAAAAAGCGCAAAATTGGTGATGATATTAATGTTCATCAAAAAAATTTAAATGTCAAAGCTTCATCAAGTGTTGTTGACTGTGGGAAGAAGGTTACAAATTTTCAGGGGATGGGTTCTGAGATAACTCCTCAAAAAGAAATTTATGATGAGAAGGAGAAGAAGACGTCCAATTTGGTTCTTAGCTGTAAATCACCTTGCAACGAGAAGGCAATTGATGCTACAAGTAAAGTAACTGATTTAGAGAGACGAGTATTCTCATATATTAATGATCCACTCAGAGATGATTGGTATAACTATAAATCAGAACATTTCGATTTTACTTGATTTATTTAATTATTTTTTGTTGTTTAAATTAAGCACCTCCATCACAGTTTAAAACTGCACATCTAATTTGCGTACATGTGCACTTACATGTGAGTAGGAAAGGTACTTCTGTTTCATTGTTTTTACTAAGTTACTTTACTATTAATTTAAACAGAGAGAGGGTTGTCGACATCGAGGGCATTCATCTTGCTAGGAAGGAATTACGGACACTAGACATCAATGTTTATGTAGCTGATGACATCTTAAACATTTGGGTTAGGCTGATGAATAATAATGAAATTTACAAGGACACACATGCTCCATCAAGATTTTTTTGCCCAACATTACCATTGGTGAGTGTTTGATTTTGTTTAATTTTTGTTTACTTAGTATTTAATTTTTTTCATTTCAGTTTAATTTAAAATAGATTTTTTTAAAATTTCAGATCATAACAGTATTTGAAATAAATGAAGATGAGGAAAAAAAGGAAGGAATGGTTTGTGAGTGGCGTTCTAAATGAGATGAAAATTTGCAAATGGTTGAAGCCACACACGGTAGAACTTGTACGATACTTTTATCATTCAGAAAATCTTAATGTTTTAGTAGATTTGAATGTTTTACACTACTAAAAAATGTTTTATTCTTGTTCTTGTTCCTGTTTACAGTTCATGTTCCCATGCTACAAGGACAAATACTACTTCCTTATAACATTTAATGTCAAAAACTTCAAAATTGACATTATTGATAACAGTCCAGATGGATCGATGGACAAGTATGGGAATATACCTTCTGAACTAGTTAGTTTTTTTTCACCCTATTAATCATTTTGTAGTACTAGTTTCTTTGCATATCTTAATGGAAGTGCACTTGTGAAAAAGGAATATAGCACTTCACTTCCATTTGGTCTGGGTGTGTACTTTCTTGTAAAATTAGTGCACATTTTCTGCAAAAATGTAATGTGATTGCTACTGGTGGAAAAAGTGGTGTTATTTTACAGGTGATTGTCATGAACACCTGTAAAAAATAAAATAGCAGTGCACTTCAACCAGTATGTACATTTCTCGTTTATCATGAAGTGCACTCCTCTCTTATAAAGAGAAGTGCAATATCTATATGTTAAAGTAGATATCTATACATGTGCATTCTGTTTTATATAATTCAGTGCACTTCTCGTTTATCTCGAAGTGCACTCAACCATTAGAATGAAGTGCACTATTTGTATCTTGCAGTTTATGAAATTTTTGTCTGTATTGATTAAACTTATTTATTTCCAGGAAAAAATGTTTATACACTTTTTGGGAGTTCACAAATTATATACAAAAGCTACCAGCATTGAAGAAAAGGAACCTGAACGTCTGCCCATGTACTGGAGAGAATCAAAAAATAAAAGGGACTGTGGAGTTTATGTCATGAGGCACATGGAAACATACATGGGGAATTGGCAATCTGGATTTTTCTCAGATTTGAATAGGAATAACAAGTCTCAGATGAATGCATTGCGAATAAAGTATACTTATGCTATCATCAGATATACTCTAAACCTACTTCTAGATCATGTGATAAGCTCATCCAAAAATCAAAGGAATATTGCACTACCATGGAAGCAAAGAGTGAGAGAAGCAGAAGAGTATGCAAAAAAACAAAACGATCAACAAGGACTTGATAGAATGGAAAAGAAGAAAAAAAGATCGACAAGATGAAGATTATAATAGAATAGTTTGGTTCTGCTTGAAGTTAGACATCAGACAAACAAAATACTCCATTGCTATATGTAAATATAATTAGATTTTGAATGACAGTGTTGTTCTGATCTTTGTGACTAAATTGGAATTTACAAAAAATAAATTAGACCACTTTTTAAAAAGGAACGAAGTGCACTTGAAACGGATAGATAATAGCACTTCTTGGGTATTTAGAGGTGCACTATGTTTCAACTTGTCTTCAACCATTAACTGATAAATATAAGTGGAGTTCTATATTTTTTAATAGTTGATTTGAAAGGACACTGGTTTAATAGTAAAATTCAGAATATGGGGTTGGTAAATTCAGAACTTGAATAAGTCGTATTTACATTATTTAAAATCCCCATAAGAACTGCTCATACACAAAAAAAACTCATCTACTATTTCCTTCTTCTATAAAAACAAAACCAACCCACTCATAGGCATAATCCATTTACTACTCCTTTGGCAGAAAATATTCACCAAAAAATACCATGTCAATAGCTCCAACCAAATACACTACAAACAAAAACACTCCAGTAAAAAAACACTACTTCGAAAGCTAGAAGTCCCGGAATCATTATTAATGAAGAGAATGTTGCATCTAATGCTACAACTAATGCACAAATTACACGCAACCCATTTTACAAAGGTAAAAAAGTTTCATCATTCCAAATAATTTTTTGAAATGGTGCGCATATTTTACAACTTCGTATTTTTTCTAAATATTTCTATATTTTTTGTGAGCATGTGTCATTTTATGCAATATAGTTTCTTTTTAATGTCCATATATTTTTCAAGCACAGAAAAGTGTGTGGCAGTTGTCTCAAGGAAAGAAGTGGGAAAGGAAGTGGGCAAGAAAGTTGTCAAGGAGGAAGTGGGCAAGGAAGTTGTCATGGAGGAAGTGATCAACGAAGTGACAGTTGATGATAACCAAGCAATTATGGAGGACAAGTATAAGGACTACAATGACTATTATGGACTAAGCGACAATGACTACGTGACCTGGAATCTCCAGTATGATGAATTAAACTATATGATATTGCCTGGTGCTTTTGAAACTGAGTTGTAATGCAATTCAGTAGTTTTAGTTACTTTAACTCGTATTTTATGGTTTTAGACGGAACTGTAATGAATTTGGTATGATGTTCATCTAGCTATGTAACACAAAAGGTGCTTGAGTTTCAAAAACTATGATACTCATATTGAAAATTGAAGTGCACACCATCTCATTTTTTAAGTGCACTTCGTTGCGATATTGAGGTGCACTACTATATGTGTAGCAGTGCACTTCAAAATTGAAATAAATAAATTCAACTCACACCTTTTCATATAATACATCAAAATGGAACACAAAATACAACCCAGACAAAAGTGCACAGAGAGTACAGTATTTAAGTTCTTCAAAGGTGCACAAAATAAAAAATACATAAACCATGAAAAAACACGAAATTGATTAAAAACTACATCTTAGTTTTTTTCGAAATATGGTAAAGTATTCTTAACCCGATATAGTGGGAAGTTTCTAACATCCCACAGTAGTGCACACAATCGTTGCTCTTCAAGTGTCAGTTGCCTTGAACGAAACCTTCCATACCTCTTGTCAAACTGTTATTTAAAGAAATTTTTTGTTAGCACAATAGAAAACATAAAAATATTTTTTTACCAGTAATTTAATAGTTGATAAAATACTCCCAGCAACCATTGAGTCCCACCATTCTTCACTTTCATTGATTTCCCCTGTTTCGGGGTTTAAAGTTACATCACTCACAAGAAATTGCCAGGTGTTGAAATCTTCTTTCATGCGATTGTAATGACTCCTTAAAAAAGTTTTACTAAATTTTTTTCTCAAACCGGTTGTTGAAGTTAGCTGTAAGAATATCCCAATTATTCTTACTATACTATCCATAACGCTCTTGATATGCACCACAAACATTAAGTAATGCCAAACAATCTTCTCGCGTGAAAGGTGCATCCTATATAAAAGGAATAAAATATTAATAATTCAAAATTGTAGTAAGTATAATAATAAAAATATAGAAAGGGGACCATCATAGTAGACTAGTAGTGTAGGTAGTGCACTTGTCATATGAATAGTATTGCACTTCTCAATAAAAGAGGTAGTGCACTTCTCATTTGAATGCTAGAGCACTTCTCAGTATATAGGTAGTCTGCTTCTCATATGAATGTTAGTGCACTTCTTAGACCACTTTGCAGTACCTCTCAAGTACACTAATTAGTACTAGTAGTACACTTAGCAGTGAATTGGTTGTGCACTTCTAAGTACACTGCTAGTTCACTTCTATGTGAGCGCACTTATCTAATGACTGATAGTGCACTTTCAATTCAATTAGAAGTGCTCTATTCAGTTGAATGAGGGTGCACTTATCAGAATGACAGATCGTGCACAATCAAATCAATTAGAAGATGCACTACTCAGTTAAAATGTGAGTGCACTTATCAAAGTACAGATGGTCCACTTTCTATTCAATTGGGTAGTGCACTTCTCATTACAGAGGTAGTGCACTTCTCAGTAAAAAGAGGTAGTGCACTTCTCATTTGAATGCTAGAGCACTTCTCAACATATAGTTAGTGCACTTCTCATAAGAATGTTAGTGCACTTCTTAGACCACTTCGCAGTACCATCTCTAGTACACTATTTAGTATTAGTAGTGCACTTAGCAGCGAACTAGTTGTGCACTTCTAAGTACACTGCTAGTTCACTACTCAGTGGCCTCCAAACAAAAAATTTGTTGATATGCACGTACCTCTTGAATTGAAAGACCTTTGTTTCCCAGACTAGTATAAAAGTAGAATAAAAACTATGTTAGTGTTTTTTCGTTACAATGGAAGGAACCCCCTTTTATATGTGTGTTACAAGTATGAATAGTCGTTTCAAGTTTTACTATTAATGTACATATCTTTTTTATGTTTATCTATTTGTTTGTAACAGAAACAAAGCTGCAAAATATAGAGTAGTATTTTTGAATTTAAGAAACCACGTTATTCAAAAATATTTTGACTACTCAGTAAAAGCATAAGAGCACTTCTGATTTACTATAAAGTACACTTCTGATTTACTACAAAAACAGTGTATAGTGCACTTCTGATTATTGCATACAGTGTAGCAGAGTCAAAGCTACAAACATATATATAGCACTTCTGATTTACTACAAACAGTGTAATGCAGTGCACTTTGTTCAATGTTTGACTAAAACGATAAAAGGGGATACGAGCAATTCTAATGTACTGTAAAGTGTACTTTGTTCGATGTTTTCACCATATATAGATTATATAAAAATAAATTTCTACATATGCAACACAGAAAGAACATTAGAAAAAATGTAGTGCACTTATAAGACCATATGGAGTGCGCTTCTCATTGTATGGATAGTGCACTAGTAGAGTTCAACAGAGTGCACTTCTGATGTGCTGTAAAAAGGGCAGTACACTTTGTTCAAAAAGTTTCACATGTATCGGTTACGTAAATTTAGATACTATTAGAAAAAGGTCATAATTGTTTTTTATACCTTCCCCATAAACCAACCCTCCATGAATATTTCAGCTTTATGTCAAATCTGAAAACAGAGCCATAATTTCGCATTGAACACTACGTTTGACCGCAATTTAAAACAATACTCCCTTGTAGTACAAAATATAACAACTCACCCACATTCATGTACTACATCAAATTCACTACTATCATTTTCATTTACTAAATCTACCAAAACCATGTCAAAAGCTCCGATAGAGATTTTGAGTTCCTCTGATAACTCCTCGAGTGGTCACTACAACGTTAATTCCAACTCTTCCAGTAGTTGTGAATGCGATGAGTGGAAAAGTTATGTCAATGAATTGACAAAAACTGCAACCATGAACACTCCAACAAAAACCCACCGAAACAAAAACAATCTTGGAAGCAGCGGTACTCAAAGAATCGTCGGAAATCAAGGGATTGCTGCAGCTATCGAAAGAGCTGGAAATTTCCCATGTGACAAGGAAAAAAGTTTCATACTTGTCCTGAATAAATCCAACGTTCAAGGAGATTGCCGTCTTGTAAGTTTTCGATGTTTTGTCTTGTGTTCTACATATATAAAAATAATACTATTGAATGATCCATTGTTTTATCTACAGAAAATACCAAACAACCATGTAGATAAGTACTTGAAAGACTTCAAAAACAACAAGATTAAACTCTATAAAAGAAGCGTACATTGGGGCGTAGAACTCAAACACAGTCAGGATACATACAGATTTGGGAAAGGATGGAGATCATTTGTTCATGATAATGAACTACGCATGAATGATGTCTGTTTATTTAGGCTGATAACTGCTACATATCGTCCTGTGTATGATGTCAGGATTTACAGGGCTTAGTGGTTTGGTCTGTTTGTTTGCTATAATATTTCAGTTCTCTAAGTTTGGGTTGTAATGATGCATGTTAGTTGTAATGTTTTAATTCTCTAAATTTGTGTTGTGATGCTCTTATTTTCAATTAGTATTTCATTTGTTGTTCTTCCGAACTACTAATTTTATTTGTTAAATATATGTTTTTTTGCATAATTTCACTAGTGTACACCTTGAGTTAATGAAAAGTGCACTTTTGAGCTGATGGGTAGTGCTTTCTGCATTAAAAATGATTGTTAGGAATGCATTAATTGAAAAAAAGTGGGCAATCAAATAGAACTAACAATTGAAAGAACTGTATAATAGTGCACTACTCATTTGAAGACTAGTGCACTTCTCACATGAATGGTAGTGCACTAAAAAGTTTGAGTAGTAATACACTTCTGCGTGCGTGATGGTCCACTTCATGGTGAATAAAGTTATTAAACTGTCCTTTTAATAAACTGATAGTGCACTTAAAAAAACAAAAAAAGAATACGACAATACCCTACAGATAAAAAAACAGTTATTAACTTCACACAGTATGTAAGAAAAAAGAAAAAAACATCTAATTATTTGAATTTGCAATTATCAATACTTTCATTTCTTTACTAGAAACATAAAGTGATGTTGTCCACATATATATGAGTCATGTATATGTTTTTTACAAAGTTAAACTATAAAAAATAACTATGTTGTTGTCTTGCTCTTCATAAGCTCTTTGCAGGTTCTGATGTTATGTCCTTTTTCTCCACATTTAGTGCACACTCTAACTTGTTTCTTCGCCTTCTCCATTGCTTCGTCTTATCCACCAATGTAACGCTTCCTAGAACCTTTGTTTTGAGCTGGCTTCGAAGGGTTTATTGTTATTTCGGACGGAGCTTTTCCAACAAACCTTTCAAACCTGCTTTCACCTGACCCTGTGCTACTCAATGTTTTATTTTTGCTTAAATAAGATAATTTCTATTCTCTGATCACTCCAAGCAAATCGGACATCCCATCGGTGTTGTTCTCTACAACACTGATCAAACTGTGAAATTCTGACATTAGTTGGAGCAGGAGCATCTTCCTCTCATCATTTTGTGCACATTCTTTATATAAAGAACCATCTATTTCAAAAATAGACTTCAAAGTGGCATCCTTTGTCCATCTCGGGTTGATGAATTTATTTGGTAGAGTGTCAATTCCCATACTCTTCATTACTACAAACATGTGCCGGCAAGGGAGATCAGTCTTTCCAAATTTCTTGCAAGAACATATTATATCATTGTCAGAGAGCACAACTTTTACCGAATATATGACGTCCCTACTGCCTCTGATTTTGTACAAGTTAAAATCGTTCTCCTTTGTTATATCCTCAATCGAACAAGAAAAAACAGAGGCGTAAATTTCAGTTTGCAGCTCCATGAAAATGCTTATTGTGTAAATAGATGCACAATGCTTCTCCATTTTTAACGGTGTCTTCATCACAGGGGTACATGTGGCCGAGTCAAATATAAGTTTTTGTTGCGTGTGATGATGGGAATCGATCCTATTGTTTAACCTATTCATGAACTCTACTAGGTTCAATCCGGTACCTATGAAGTTGTTGATGAAACTATTTTGACTCTCCGACCTTGATGTTGTTCGAAGCAAGCCACCCATTTTCACATCGTTGAAAAAAGAAGCTATCCAGTAATGTCTAAGATCAAAAAGATTCTTGAACCACTGCTTTTCCTCCAAACCAAACTCGTTCATTACTGCTAGCCATTCTTGCACAAACTCTAGTCTTGTCAGCTCAACGTTCCACACAACATTGTTGAATTTCTTCCTGAAATCTTCATTGTTAGCGAGGTATGCATCAACCTTGTTTGGCACTTTCATCATATGTGCCACATACAGAATCTGTGAACGCAAGTTGTGAACACTCTTTCAAAAGCAACTTTGACAGCCGGGTCTTGGTATGTTAGAAGAATGTTAGGTTCATGTCCCATTGCCTTCTTGAAGTTTGAGAACAGCCATGTATAAGAATCCTTATTCTCTTTTAATATCAAGCCCGCAACAAATGTGATTGATTTCTTGTGGTTGTCTACACCAGTGAAAGGGACAAACACCATAGAGTAGCTGGGAAAAAAAATTCTACTTTAGCTCCCTTCAACTATACTAATATACAAATATCACTATGACAAAACATATTTCGGTAAAAAAAATAGTAAGTTGCGAGTGCATTCCATTTTCTACTGAATAACGTCAAGTGCACCTTATAGTACCAGAAAAAATGAAACTTCAAAATAAAGTACACATTCTATGACATATGAGTGAACTTTCAGATGAATTACAAGTGCACTGCCCCACTCATTTATGTAGGTGAATTTCAAACTTCAGATGAGAGAAAAATAAAAATGTACATGAAAAAAATCTACAACTTGTATTCAACAAAGTGCACTTTACAAGAATAATATAGTGCACTACAAAATAAGAGAAAAGTGCACTCCTACTAGAAAATAGGAGTGCACTACACACTGATTTAGAGAGATATATACTATACATCAATTAGAGGCTTTACTTGTTAAAAATTTGCACTGTTTAAGAACTGCGAAGTGCACCTAGATAAGTAAACATAGTGCGTGCATTCAATATCAGAAGTGACAGTGAAGTTTGTTATTTTGCACTATTATTTTAGTTGAAAATGTTCTAATATTTTCCTTTTGTTTCAATTCAGTATGGACATATTTGTATTAGAATACCTCAGTACCTGTTTATGTTATAAGTTGCATCCCCAGAAACAACATCTCCAAAGAAGCTGAAGCTCTTTCTATTTATTGGGTCCGCCCAGAATAAAGAGCATAAATCATCACTGTCGACTTCGTAATCGAAATAAAAACCCTTCGCAAATATCTTGTTTCTTCTTGAAGTTGTCTATTGTCATTTGGGCATCAACTCCTTCAACATATGCTTGTAATCCCTTTTTAAAATTCCAAAAATCAAGTATTGTGGCAACAACATTGCTATTGCTCCCCGTAAACTCTTTGTATAACTTGTAGCTCTTTGATACACCCACATTTGCATGAGTACAGTTCATGATAAAATCTTCATGCAGAACGTTGATTTCTCTATTCCCCTTTTAAAAATGTTTGTGTTTTAGAGCTGTGAAGAGGTGAGTATGTTTATCTTGAAATATGCTTACACGGTACGTGTCAGAGGCCAGTGAGGCGCAAACCAATCTTAGCAATGCATCCACATCTGTTTGTTATTCTTCTTCTTCCTATCCATTGTTCTTCCTTTAAGTGCTGGTGTGCCTTGTGAGCTAGCAGTCGCACTACCTGGCTCCTTATTGGAATTACTCATAGCACCTACCCTGTTGCAAACAATGTACTTCACATTAACAACTCCATCTCTCGACTTCCTCATTGTACCGTGTCGTACTCCAAACCCGCATGCATCAACGTACTTAACATAGAATGTAGATGCTTCTTCTAGGGTCTTAAAGATTTGTCCTATAAAAGGCACAAGTTCTGGTTCGCAAGAGGGTTTGTAAAATCCTAGTGTACTTGGTGATTCAATTGTTCTACTACTTTGACCAACTTCGGGGGAGACAAAATCTGCATAACAGTAATTCAAATAATGTTAGTAGTAGAGTATATCATATAAAAAAAATGAAGTACATTAAATCCAAATCAGGTACATCATGAGTTGAAAATGAAAATAGTAGTGCACTACTGAGTTGAATGTGAGTGCACTTATCTAATGAATGATAGTGCATTTTCAATTCAATTAGAAGTGCACTTCTCAGTTGAATGAGGGTGCACTTATCAGAATGACAGAATATGCACTATTAATTCAATCGAAAAATGAGTACTTCTTATCAAATACAGATGGTGCACTTTCTATTTAATTAGGAGTGCACTACTCAGTTGAAAATGACGGTTGTACTTATCAAAATGACTGATAGTGCACTTTAAATTCAAAAATTAGAAGTGCACTACTCAGTTGAATGAGGGTGCACTTATCAAATGACAAAATCGTTCAATTCAAAATTCAATTAGAAATGCACTACTCAGTTAAATTTGAGTGCCACTAATCAAATGACAGATGGTGCAAGTTGCATTCAATTAGAAGTGCACTACTAAAGTGAAATGAGGGTGCACTTATCAGAATGACAGTTCGTACACTTTCAAAATGAAATAGTAATGCACGACTCTGTTAAATGTGAATGCACTTATCAAATGACAGATGGTGCACGTTGCATTCAATTAGAAGTGCACTACTAAAGTTAAATGTGGGTGCACTTATCAGAATGACAGTTCGTGCACTTTCAAAATCAAAATAGTAATGCACGACTCAGTTAAATGTGAGTGTAGTTATCAAATGACAAATCGTGCACTTTCCAATCAATTAGAAGTGCAAAAATACACAAATGCAATGACAATACAATCATTAACAACATTACATACGAAAAATGACAATGACAAAGTGCAGAAAAGAAAAAAACTTCAGTACACAATCGAAAATGAATGTGCATTTTTTCTCATTGACAATAAATGAGAGAATTCATTGAACTGGAAAACGATGTTTCAAAACAAATAACCAACCTGTATTCATACTTGTAGAAACCCTAGATTTCTTCGCCAAACATTTTCGGGACAAAGACAATGTTAACGAATACGCTATAGACACTTGATATTAATTTCGACTTTGTAATTCCCATTTTCAAAACAATTTTCGATGTATGAAACACTTGGAAGAAGAGGATAACAATTAGCGCGCTGCTTAAAAAATTTAATTGGGGAAGATGAATATATCCACGCGCGGCAGGTTTCTTTTATATAAAGATGTTTTCTCGCGTTTTAAATGGATCGTTAGATGTGATGAAATCTAAAGGATGTGACGAGTCCGCACGTCCGCACAACCAAGAACGTCCTCACCCGAAACATATTCTATACATTAGTATATTTATTAGGTAATGAGGTAATCAGAATATTTTTTTTGCAAAAACTAAACCTCAGTCTTCCAGATTTTCAGAAAAATAATTTTTTTTTTCATTTTCCTTGATATGATTTCTAAAAATATGTTTGGTAGATTTAAATATTTCCTTAATTCATTAACTATAGAATCAAGAATTTTTCTCTTGTTATTTTCATATAGATTTTATTTCACGAAATAATTTATATGAAAAGTATAAATTTAATCCCAAGCTCTCAGAGCATGTTTTGCTTGAAATGACAACTATAAATATAACTGGTAGATTAATACAATCTTCTTAATTTGAAAGCATTGTATATTGAGTAAGAATCAAAATATTTGCTTTTTTGTATTTTTCAAAATTAATTACTTGTTTAGTGGGACCCGAGCTGTATATTCGGAGGGTGTAGGAGCGACACGTGTCAAAAAACTCAACTTTTAATGTGGGAGTGACATTTGGCGAGAGTGAATATGAAGTTGTTTTTCCTTGTTCCTTTAGTATTATATATAGTATATTAGTATATTTATTAGGTAATGGGTTAATAAGAATATTTAATTTTTGTGAAAACTAATCCTCAGTGTTCCAGATTTTTGGAAAATATTATTTTTTTTATTTTCCTTGATATGATTTTTTTAAAATATATTTGGTAGATTTAAACATTTCCTTAATTCATTAACTATAGAATCAAGAATTTTTCTCCTGTCATTTTTATATAGATTTTGTTTCACGAAATAATTTTACATGAAAACTATAAATTTAATCCCAAGATTTCAAAGCAAGTTTTGCTTTGAATGAAAGCTGTAAATATAACTGGCAGATTATTACAATCTTATTATGAGACCATTGCATATTGAGTAAGAATCAAAATATTTGCCTTTATTTTGTATTTTCCAAAATTAATTACTTGTTTTAGTGGGTCCCAGGCTGTATATTCGGAGGCTGTAGGAGCGACACATGTCAAAAAAACTCAACTTTTAATGTAGGAGTGACATTTGGCGAGAGCGAATGTGAAGTTGTTTTTGTTGTTCCTTTAGGATTATATAGTAGATGTGATTAGACATAAATAAGTATGAGAGAAGAAATGATGTAAGTTAAAG
Organism: Phyllobates terribilis; assembly: GCF_046119375.1. Taxonomy (NCBI): domain Eukaryota; kingdom Metazoa; phylum Chordata; class Amphibia; order Anura; family Dendrobatidae; genus Phyllobates; species Phyllobates terribilis. Next base: position 16,719 of record NW_027366824.1, on the reverse strand, counting down.
ACGATATTGATGTTCAGTGAGAGAAATAAAGTTGAGTAAAAAGTGTAATTTATTTGTTTGATAATGGTATAATTGTAATGAAAAATAGTATTATTATAGAATTGTATGTGATATATATAAATAGTTGATAAATTAAAAAATTCTTTTAAAACGATATATGAACAAACAAAATAAGACAGAGAGAAGAAATACTTACATTTTTCTAATAAAAAGACTCTCGTACCCTTGTACCTTCTCCTTGCTTTTCCTCTAACCAAATCACAGAAACTGAAGTGAATCTTTCTTCGAATGCATGCCGATTCTCTAGTGAAGATTATACTTCGAGCCTTAGAATCCGTCCATCAATCACGTAGGAGAATCTGCAAATTAACTCACGTTCATAGTCCATAGTTTTCTCTTGCAGCCGCAAGGGCATAGTCCGGATTTACTAACATAGGTTCAAATTCTCTAAATTAAGAAACTATTGTGTTGGTTATAGTAAGTAGCCTTTAGTATTTATAATTTATAATCTCTTAGTTTTAGTAATCACAAACATCTTTATACATTAATGTCTACATTGAGTGAGATATTGCAGGATAGAAATAAGACTTCGAACAAATCAAGTGATTAAAGCAGCGGAATCAACGAGCTTAAGCTGAAGCGAGTTAAGCGAGAAACATAGCGCTCAAAGCGCTTCACCAGAAACAAAGGAACCGAGTACAAGAATCAAGGGAACCGAATACTGGAGTAAAGGATCCTAGTGTATAAAGGTCTAAACAATATAAGAGAGTGATGCGTTGTAGGGAACCGAGTGAGATGAAGAGAACCGAGCACGTATAAATGGAAAGATCTCTTGGAAACAACTATAAAAAGAAAGATAGATTCGCAAGAGATCTCCTAGATCCGTAATCTAGGTTGTTGAAGCTCCTCTCTTATCTTAGTTAGTCAGTTGAGATTTATTATTTATTTAATGTTTTTATCTAGCTTTTCGTAGATTAGTTCCCGATGATTATGCCACTAGTATAAATAGATTAGATTATCATTCCAAAAGAGTTGTTGTTCGTGCTACGAGTCTGTATTACTGATTTAGGTATAGGAAATAGCTAGGAGAGTTTAGAGACAAACTAAGGATTGTGTGTTCGCCTAGAAGTTGTAAGCCTAGTAGAAATAAATAAAAGAATCATTTTGGAAATCATAGTTCATATTGTTATTAATCTTATTTCGCACCAAAGTTATAATTTTTAGTTAAAATAAGGTACTTAAAGCCATGCGATTCACATTTGGTATCATAGCAGGATGTGATTCCAATACGATGACGAAGAATGGAGAATTCAACTTAGGAATGTCCTTGAAACAAGCCTCATCAACTTCTTGAAGGAGAGCTCGACTGGTGGTTGAGAGTGCATACGACGTTCATACAAATCCAGGATACCCGTGCTGGAAGATCATATAGCTCAAAGATGAATTGCTTCTAGAATTGAAGGAGAGAAAGGATTGCCAGTTTGAGCACTATGACAAGATGGAGAAGAACTCAAAGGCTCGACAACTTATCCTATGTGGACTCACTTGTATGGATATTGACAAGGTCATTGGCATACCAAATGCCAAATATACGGGGAAGCCATCATCTCCATTCACAAAGGCAGTGACGACCAAAGGATACCACAAAATTCACTCTTCAATGGAAGTTTCAATCATTCAAACAACTCTCTGGTGAAAGCATGCCAGCATGCCAATCACGCTTCACTATCTCGATGAACAAACTAACTGCCTCTGGTGTAACAATCGACCCCTCCGAGAAAACACTAGCGTTCATATATGCAATGAGCGAGAAGTTCAAGCTCACCCGGAGAATTGCTCTTATGTCTCCAGACTGCAAGAAGCTCTTTGTGCTCCACATATTCGGGAAGTTCTTTGACCAAGAGAACGTTGATATGAGGAAGGGCTTAGCTGTTAAAGAATCCATTAGAACTGATTTGAAGCTTACAAAGGTTCTAGAGAAGATGGAAATCAACGACGATGAAGAGGAAGAGGACGACGACACTGAAGTCGCCCTCATGAAGAAGATGGTCAAAAAGTGGTTCAAGAAGAGAGCTGGGCAAGGAGAGTCATCATCTTCACCAAAGTAAGGATATAATTTGCATCATTGTAGAGCAAGTATTGTCAGATTAGCTAGTACCACATGTATGGGTCATCCCAAATTTATAGTCATGATTCTCTCTTCATATTGCCACTGACTGATTTAACGGATCCTTGTGAAACTCCCCAAGAACCAAGTAATTGACCATATTAGCATACCAATGGTTGATTTTGCGGATCGAGAGTAAAACATCAACTTGACTCGGTTTTGGCATTGCACTGATAGTGCTTAAAATTTCATCCAGAAGCACAGGGCATGCCATGGTCTAAAAAATATTTTCCAAGTAGTTATCTAGAGGAGAGTTGAGGTTTGTACTGGCATCGTTACATGACATAGGACATGGTGAGTTGCGTGGAAGCTATGGCCAGTTTGGCACGGTGAATGCTTTTCTCTTTGAAAATTAGTCAGAACTTCTCCTTAGTGATTTCTATGTGTTGCATTGATAAAAGGTTATTGCGGGGCGCGACAAACTCAGTGTAGTATCCTTTACTTTCTTGTCTCTTATTTCAATATTGGACAAGAAAAGCAAGAGAATTTATACACATTCTCTTTTCCTTTCTTGTCTCTTATTTCTGCTTATCCTTGTCTTCATTCTCAACAATTTTTCTTAGGTGACCGGGAAACGAATTCTCTTTCCTTTATTGTCTCTTATTTCAATACCGGACTCGAGAAGCAAGAGTCTTTATACAAAATTTCTCTCATGATGAACACGAGAGCCCGGATCTAGACGATGACAGAACCTTCCAATGAACCGAGGATGGAGGGGACACAAATCTAGGAGTGCGAGAGAGGAGCAAGGCACTGAATGGAGATGCACAAGGGGCATGACGTGCAGGTGAAGTACACACCACGGGACGATGACATGAAAGAGATGGCGTGATGGTCCTCGTGGAAAGGGGAGAGTGGCGCTTGCGTGAGGAGGCGCTTTGCTGCGGAGTTAGAGGTGCGCGAATGACGGAAGGAGCAAGGTGGGTTGTGGTTGCTTAGGAAGAAAGAGAAGCTAGAGAAAACGTTTAGGAAAGAACCTAGGTTAAGAAAGGAGGTATTATCTGTAACACCCGCAATTCACATGGGAATATTACCGCCGATGACTATAGACTCTCACGTCCAAAATCACCCAGGCTTATATCATTGAACAAAACATAACACATATATATAAATAATATCAAAGTCTTACATAATAATGCGGAAAATCAGTACAATTGAAATTGTAATATAAATTACATCAGCGAAAGACTTGTAAAAATAACAATTATATATATAACTTGATCACCACCAAGATCGTCAACCTTGATAACATGAACTTGAAACATTAACTGCCAACTACTGGGATTTCTTCTTCACACCTCGGGAGCACCACCTGATGTGCCATATCACACCAGCCAACCATGCAAGGAAAATAGCGGTCGGTTAGTCTAATGAAAGACTATGCAAATGGGATTTATATGATGCTCTTTGTGGTCGTATCTAGTTAGAACCCATCGGTTCTCGAAATGAAAGCAGATAGCCGAGGGAAACTCCGATACTTCCCCCGAATTAGGAAAAGATACCTATATAAATAGCAAGAAAAGACTCCAAAGAAATTGATTCTTATGGGAATTATTTATAACAAGAGAAGACTCCAAGGGAATTGAGTCTTATGGGAAATATATATAACAAGAGAAGACTCCAAGGAAATTGAGTCTTAAGGGAAATATATATATATAACAAGAGGAAGACTCTAAGGGATTGAGTCTTATAAGAATTATTATTTGTATAATATACATTTGTGTGGGAACATTTTAGATAATAACCAACAATGGTTTTATAAAACAGCCTCCCATGAATAATTGGGTCAACGACCAACCTCACCGCATACGTGTTGTGCGAATTTCAGATTGGAAAGATGACTTACTTAACCAGGAGGCCAGACGATTTTCCAAGTTGTAATAATCGCCCGGAGGTTTATTAATATGTGCATAATAGCACTTATCTTCTTTTACTTCTCAAAACATACATTCAAGTTGAAGCTTTTAATAATGTCTCGCAATGAGAACGAAGGGAATAATCCCGATTGTCGGCACTGGCTAAGTGCACCACCACTTATATCAACATATAAGGGTACGGTCATGACCAAAAGATATTGGGCACATCCTCCTAATACCAAGTTATAAAGAAACAACTAGATCTCGCAAGGTACATAGTGTTCCTACGAATACTCGTTCTAACTATACGATATATCCATAACAATCCACAACAAGTCCATCTATCACCCTAAGGTAATAATATATTCATATATATATATATATATATATATATAGTATATCCAATATATGCATACAACCTAAATAACATTTATTTTTAGGTTATTAAAGTTCTCAACGCACAAGAGAATAATATTTTATCCCAACTTAATATAACAACCGATTCATTGTTAATTAAGACAAATATGGAATAAAAGCAATAGATAAGCAAGAGCGAACCGCCACTTGCCTTCGATCAGAAGATGTTGATTCGGATTGAATGGAGATAAGATTTGTAGTTGACGACTTGATTCCAAAAACCGAATGTAACTCGGCAGAATAGATGTTGTTGCACAGCTGGGTTCGAGCTGCTCGTTCAAGGCTCAAACGGAGACGGAATCGGACATGGTTGATACCGTTGGCTTTGTATCGAAATGAAATACAACTTAGCATCAAGAAAATCAAGAAAATACGAACTATAGACTCAGTAAACTGGAAAACCGTGAGCACTCACTGTTCACGCCGGAATTCAGAGGCTGGGCTGCGCAATGAACTTCGAATATCTCGTTCAGGGGTCAAATGACAACGAAACTGGATGAGACTGGTGTCGTTGGATCCGTATCGAGTCGAACTACAATTTAGACTCAAGAATCTAAGAAAAATATGGACTAGAAGTTCATAAATACAGAAAAACAGAAGTGTCCGAAAAATCAGAGTGTAGGGATGACTTACAATCTTCGGAGTTGAATCGATATCATTCGGAAGCGGAATTGGATGATTCAAGAGTCGAAATCCACTAATTTGAGTATGATGAATTCAAATTTGTGGTCAGAATAAGTAAATAAAGGCTCTAACTAGAGTAGCTGAGAGGATTTCAGATTCGGGTTGTGAGTGAAAGTGAGGAAGGAGCTCCCTATTTATAGAACAATGGTGATGATGAAGGTGTATGATGAAGAGATAAAAATGCATTAACTCTCACATGGCAAAGACAAAGAAGAAGATGCAATATTTGGTCTATGAGGAGGAGTAGGAGACCTACAAATAGTTGATGGAAATGATGAAGATGGTTATTTACCATAGCTTTGTCAAATCTGAAAATAAATTACCCTTGTAGGATAATTTTAACTTTCACTTTAATTATAGGTCTTTTCAAGGTGTTTTTAAAGGTAAGAAAATTCCTTGAAACTATAATTAAGGTTTAATTTATACCCGATTTAGTATCAACTTAATTATTAAGGTATAAAAGAGAGGGTTATTACAATACTACCCCCTTAAGAAAAGTTTCGACCCCGAAACTTGACCGAAAGGAGACTAGTTCCGAATGATAGAAAAGAAATGCGTAACAAAGGTAGGGGTTATTACATCACTCTCCCCTCAAAAAGTTTTGACCCAAAACTATGTTGAAAATAATTCAGGATAACGACTACGCATATCAACTTCGGTCTCACAGGTTTCCCAAGTCACTTCTTCGGATCCGGACATGGACCATAAAATTCTGACAAGCGGAACCATCTTGCGACGCAATTGCTTGTCTGTTCGTTCCAATATACGAACATGTTTCTCCTCGTACGTTCCATTCTCTTGAATCTCGATTTCATCATAATTGAGAACGTGAGAGTCATCTGGCACTTACTTCCTTAGTAGAGACACATGGAAGACATTATGCACTGGGTGTGCAGAAGGCGGTAATGCCAGATGATAAGCCAATGATCCAACTCGATCTAGGATTTCGAATGGTCCAACATAGCGAGGATTAAGCTTCCCACGCTTCCAGAATCTGAACACTCCCTTTGAGGGGGACACTCGCACGAATACCTTGTCACCAACTTCGAACTCAACCATTCTACGATTTAAGTCTGCATAGGACTTCTGTCTACTCTGGGTTGTGAGAATTCGCTGTCTGATTAACGCGATATCTGAGGCAGTCCTTTCCACAAGCTCGGGACCCAACAAAATCTTGTCAGCATTCTCATCCCAACAAATAGGCGATCTGCACTTCCAACCATACAAGGCTTCGAAAGGAGCCATCTTGATGGTTGAATCCCAATTGTTGTTGTAGGTGAATTCAATCAAACTTAAGCTACTTTCCCAACTCGAGGTTCGACACATTCTCTCAACATGTCTTCAAGAGTCTGAATCGTCCTTTCTGACTGACCATCTGTCTGCGGGTGAAAAGCAGTACTAAATCTCAACTCGGTTCCCATGTCCTTATGTAATTCTTTCCAGAACCTTGACATAAAACGACCATCTCGGTCAGAGACTATGGTTTTCGGAGTACCGTGAAGACGTACTTTCTCGTGCAGAAACACTTCAGCCAACGATTGAGTTCCCCAAGTTGACTTGATAGCGACAAAAATGAGCACTCTTAGTAAGTCGGTCAATAATCACCCAGATAACATCTTTCTTCCCTTGAGTTCTAGGCAATCCGGTAACAAAGTCCATGGCAATGTCTTCCCATTTCCACACTGGTATCGGAAGGGGTTGTAACTCTCCACCTGGTCTACGGTGTTCAATCTTCACCTTCTGGCAAGTCAAACATCTTGAAACAAACTCTGCAACATCCCACTTCATGTTCGGCCACCAGAAGTTCCTCTTCAAGTCTTTATACATCTTACTTGAGCCTGGATGCACCGAATATGCTGAAGAATGAGCTTCCTTCAAAATCAATTGGCGAACCTCTACAATATCAGGCACACAAATGCAATTCTGAAACCAAAGTGATCCATCATCCTGTATCACAAACCCAGGCGCCTTTCCATCTTGGACTTCGCTGCATAGCTTTACCAAGACAAGATCATCAGCCTGTTTCTCTTTGATTTGCTCTAACAAGGTCGGTGAACCTCCAACATGTTCAGATATCCTTGTTGACGATTGAACCACACTTCGGTCTCACTTCTCAACAATTCACGTTGCAATTCTGGCTGAGCAGTGAGCAAGTCTATAGCAGTCTCATGCGTCGTTTTCCTACTCAATACATCAGCTACATCGTTGGCCTTTCCTGGATGGCAGAGCAAATCGATATCGTAATCCTTGAGTAACTCTAACCATCGACGTTGTCTCATACTCAATTCCTTTTGAGTAAACACATACTTCAGGCTTTTATGATCAGTGAAGATCTGGCAACGCACACCATAGAGATAGTGTCTCCAGATCTTTAAAGCGAACACCACTGCGGCTAACTCCAAGTCATGGGTAGGGTAGTTTGCCTCATACGGTTTTAGCTGTCGAGATGCATATGCTATGACTTTCCCATGCTGCATAAGCACGCACCCCAAACCTTGCTTTGAAGCATCACTGTAGACCACATACCCTTCAGTTCCTTCAAGCAATGCTAAAACTGGCGCAGATGTGAGACACTTTTTCAATTTCTAAAAGTTGGCCTCACACTTCTCATCCCAGATGAACTTCTTATGAACCTTGTGAAGTAAACCGGTCATGGGAAAGGCGATCTTTGAAAATCCTTCCACGAACCGTCTGTAATAACCTGCAAGTCCCAAGAAACTGCGCACTTCTTTAACATTTTGAGGTTGCTTCCAATTAGCCACAGCTTCAATCTTTGTGGATCGACCATTACTCCTTTCTCGTTGATCACAATGCCCAAGGAAGGATACTTCCTTTAACCAAAAGTCACACTTGGACAACTTGGCATACAACTGATTTTCCCGAAGAATTGATAAGGCAATTCGAATATGTTCTTCATGAGTTCCTTCATTCGGGGAGTAGATCAGGATATCGTCAATGAACACCACAACAAATTTGTCCAGATACTGCCTAAAGCACCTGTGCATCAGATACATGAACACAGCTGGAGCATTGGTTAGTCCGAATGGAATTACTACAAACTCGTAGTTATCTTGTCCGGAATGTAGTCTTTGGAATATCCTCCTCACGAATCCTGAGCTGATGATAACCTGATCTCAGATCGATCTTGGAGAAGACTTTGGCACCCTGTAACTGATCTAGAAGATCATCAATCCTCGGCAAGGGGTACTTGTTCTTGATGGTGACTTTGTTCAACTCTCGATAATTGATGCAAAGTCTAAAGATCCATCTTTCTTCTTGACGAACAAGACAGGGGCACCCCAAGGAGATGCACTTGGTCGAATATATCCCTTCTCGAGCAACTCTTCAAGCTGCTTCTTCAGTTCTTGCATTTCTATTGGAGCCATTCGATAAGGTGCCTTTGAGATCGGCACCGTTCCTGGTTCCAACTCAATAGTAAACTCCACGTCACGGTTAGGGGGTAGACCTGGGATTTCTTCCGGGAAGACATTCTCAAATTCACACACAATAGGAATATCGTGAACCAGAACTTCATCCTTTTCGGGCGCATCCAAGTAACACAAATACCCGACACAACCTTGTCGAAGTAGCTTAAACGCTGCCATAGCATTAATCAAGTTCCCATATCGGCGTCATTCCGACCCTTGAACTTGCACACTTGATGGCCCCCAGATGAAACTGTCACTGTCCTTGTACAAAAGTCAATTACCGCCCCATGACGTGTCAGCCAATCCATCCCGAGAATAATGTCGTATGGAGCCATGGCAATACAGATTAAGTCAGCTTCAAACTCCCGACCATGGAGGGTCACTGGGAATCTTGACAACCGACTAGTTCCTATCACCTGTTCCCCGTTGGGAAGATTTACTATGAATGGTTCACATGTATCATTGCATTTCAAGCCTAACTTATTAACACAACTCTCCGAAACAAAGAATGTGTAGCACCAGAATCAAATAATATGCATACGGAGGTAGAATCTAGGTATATGGTACCTTGAGCAATTGGAGAATTTGGTTCATCATCCTGGCGCATCTCATACAATCGTTGGCCTTGGCTACCTGATGCAGTTGGTGCTTTTCCCTTACCTTGAATATTTGACTGGATAGCAGTATTCACAGTCCTTGAAGGTCCTGGTTGAGTTCGGCTGTTGTAACTAACTGACCCTTCCTGAGACTCAACAACAGATTGCCTCTTCTTAGGAAAATATGTCTGCACATGTCCATCCTTCCCACAAGTAAAACAGGTCCTTCTAGGCTTCATGCAAACAATACTCTTGTGGCCAGGAGCTCCACAATTGTAGCATTGAACCGGACCCTTACTCTGTTCAAAGCGTTGAGTTGACATCGACTGAGATGGCTCAGTCCTTGATTTTCTTGCTTTGGAAAAGTTAGACGGTGGTGCCGGACGTTTGAACCCACTATAGTGCTGGTTACCAGTACTCTGGCGTTGTTGGTTTCTAGCCTTCTTTGCATTCTCCATGGCTAACTCCATTTTGATTGCTGCATCAATGTACTCCTCAAGAGTGGAGCAACCATGGCGCAACATCATAGGCTGTAATTCTGAATTCATCCATTCATGGAAGTGCCAGATTTTATCTTCCTCTGTTGATACATCGGAATAGTGCAACAGATGATTAAATTTTTCCGCCAGCTCTTTCACCTTCAGCCCATGGTTCTTAGGGTAGAGAAACTCTTTACGCTTCTCCTCTATCAAAGCCTTTGAGAAGAAGCGGTTAGTCATCTTAGTCTTGAACATCTCCCAACTCAGATTAGGGTGATCAGCTAATCCAGTGGACTCCCACCATTCACTTGCCACATCCTTTAAAGATAGCGAGGCTATGTGCACCTTCTCAGCTTCTCTGCACACAATATTTTTGAACAGAAGTTCTATGTGCCCAAACCAGTAAGAGACTCTCACACCATCCGGTTCCATCATAGGAATCAGGCTTCATAGTGCTTATGGCCTTTAGTGCCCGACTATAGCTCCTTCCAGCTCTGCGCTCACGAGCATGAGGTACAGACTCCTCTGTTTCAGCATCTATGGCAACAAGTGGTGGAATAGGGGCTGCTGGGGAAACCATATGAGCGGTCAATCCAGCAACTGCTTGAGCCACTATCTGTTTGATTGTTTCGAGGGTGGCGGTATTAAGGTCAACTGGAGCAGCTGGGTTAGTGGGTTGTTCGGCTCGGCCAGTTTGCAGGTTATCCTGCTCTTGGTGCTCGTTCACAGGATGGTTTTGTGAATTGGCTACCGACTCATGATCGTAATTAGCAGTACTTTGAAATTGGATCTGAGAAGCATTGCTTGGTCCAATACCTCCACGACGAGAATCATTTCTCTTATTCACCATCTGGATATGGATCAAAGGAATTAGATTGGAATTTTGACACGCATCAACTTAGGGGTAATGAAACAGGTATATAAAATCACACAAATCATTACTCTAGGTAAAATTTGCGATTTATTAATACTTGTACCCTACCAAGACCAGAAAAGAGTTCACAACATCCGAAGGGAGGCTACTGCTCCTCATGTTGTTCTAGAAGGGATCAGTGTCTACCACGAGATAGGAATAGGTTTAAATATTAAGATCATAAATCTTTAATTTATGACAAATGGAAGAGAGAGGTAGAGAAGTTCCGCTAGAGTTTGGCAGTGTTTCAAAAACATAAGTGGAGAGATAAACACTTTTCTTTTGTTTCAACCGAAATTCATTTATCAAACTCAAATGAATTATATATATACGATTTAAAATGTGTAAGATATTTTTTTTTATAAATGAATAAATAATTATTGTATATAATATTTTGTTTTTAAACCTTTAAAACAAATACTTTTAAAGATCCATAAATTATTATGAAAACTAGATTTTTAAAACCTTTAGCTCTGATACCAAATCTGTAACACCCCCAATTCATATGGGACTATTACCGCCGATGACTTTAGACTCTCACGTCCAAAATCACCCAGGCTTATATCATTGAACAAAACATAACATATATATATAAATAATATCAAAGTCTTACATAATAATGCGAAAAATCAGTACAATTGAAATTGTAATACAAATTACATTAGCGAAAGACTTGTAAAAATAACAATTATATATATAACTTGATCACCACCAAGATTGTCAACCTTGATAACATGAACTTGAAACATTAACTGCCAACTACTGGGATTTCTTCTTCACACCTCGGGAGCACCACCTGATGTGCCATATCACACCAGCCAACCATGCAAGGAAAATAGCGGTCGGTTAGTCTAATGAAAGACTATGCAAATGGGATTTATATGATGCTCTTTGTGGTCGTATCTAGTTAGAACCCATCGGTTCTTGAATGAAAGCAGATAGCCGAGGGAAACTCCGATACTTCCACCGAATTAGGAAAAGATACGTATATATATAGCAAGAAAAGACTCATAAGAAATTGAGTCTTATGGGAATTATTTATAACAAGAGAAGACTCCAAGGGAATTGAGTCTTATGGGAAATATATATAACAAGAGAAGACTCCAAGGAAATTGAGTCTTATGGGAAGTATATATATAACAAGAGAAGACTCTAAGTGATTGAGTCTTATAAGAATTATTATTTGTATAATATACATTTGTGTGTGAACATTTTAGATAATAACCAACAATAGTTTTATAAAATAACCTCCCATGAATAATTAGGTCAACGACCAACCTCACCGCATACGTGTTGTGCGAATTCAGATTGGAAAGATGACTTACTTAACCAAGAGGCCAGACGATTTTCCAAGTTGTACTAATCGCCCGGAGGTTTATTAATATGTGCATAATAGCACTTATCTTCTTTTACTTCTCAAAACATACATTCAAGTTGAAGCTTTTAATAATGTCTCGCAATGAGAACGAAGGGAATAATCCTGATTGTCGGCACTGGCTAAGTGCACCACCACTTATATCAACATATAAGGGTACGGTCATGACCAAAAGATATTAGGGCACATCCTCCTAATACCAAGTTATAAAGAAACAACTAGACCTCGCAAGGTACATAGTGTTCCTACGAATACTCGTTCTAACTATACGATATATCCATAACAATCCACAACAAGTCCATCTATCACCCTAAGGTAATAATATATTCATATATATATATATAGTATATCCAATATATGCATACAACCTAAATAACATTTATTTTTAGGTTATTAAAGTTCTCAACGCACAAGAGAATAATATTTTATCCCAACTTAATATAACAACCGATTCATTGTTAATTAAGACAAATATGGAATAAAAGCAATAGATAAACAAGAGCGAACCGCCACTTGCCTTCGATCAGAAGATGTTGATTCAGATTGAATGGAGATAAGATTTCTAGTTGACGACTTGATTCCAAAACCGAATGTAACTCGGCAGAATAGTTTAACTCTAAATTAGTCTTCTTCCACCACTTCCTTTTGATGGGACGGTCAGATTCCTATCATACTCCCCTTCTTGTCTCCGACACATACACGTTTAGACAAAGGGTTAGTTTGGTGGAAGATATGGGCTAGGATCACCGATGTTGAAAGTCGCACACACCAAGGCCGAGAGGTAGCTTTAACTCGTATGCATGTAGTGTGAAAATTGCATATGCAACATCAGAGTAGACCACAATAAATAATTGAGCATCAACACCTTCAAACTAGTCAACGTTTCCTTGAATTTCTCCAACACATTTAACATTACGGGAATCCCAAAATAGCTTGAATAGTACCCTACAAAATCGACACAATAGAAGGGAATAAGAGAAGCTATAAGGGCAGGAAAATATTGCCAAGCGATTCCATCTTCAGGAAACGGCAATGCTAAACATTATGATGGCTACCACTAACAAGGAAGTGTGCTATGTTAAAAATTCATCATGTCACCCAATGACAAACCACTGAAAAACCACAGAGTAAACTTGGTTTAGCATCTTTATCTGTCATTAGAAAATGAGGTGTTGCATGATCAGTTCAAATGATGACCTTGGCCCCAACATATATTATCAAATATCTAAAACAGAAAACACTGCAAAATGCATTTCCTTCTCAGTGGTGGAGTAGTTTTCTTTGCACTCTGTTCAATTTCATGGAAGCTTAACGAAGAACATAAGATGCATGTCCATCTTTTAGCCTCAGATTGTACCGACTGCATAGTCACTAGCATCACACATAATTATAAAGCGCCCGGATCAATCCGGTGATTGTACGATAGGTGCACTCACAAATCGTTCTTTTATCGTGTCAAATGCCTTCTTGTAACCATCACTCACATTGAAAGTGACCTATTTCTTTAGAAGTTTGCACAAAGGTGATGCCATATTTGAAAATCCCTTGATAAACCTACGGTAAAAATCTGCATGTCCTAAAATGGAACACACTTAACGAAAATTAGTAGGATAAGGTAGATGCTGAATTTCATTAAAATGACACTTCAAATGACACTTCAAATTAGTTTTTGCGGATCTTTTAAGAAGAGGTGTCAAGTGTCTCAAGTACTTATCAAAACTTTCACCGTGAATAGTGAAATCATCAATGAATACCTCAATCAAGCTTTCCATATATTTAGAGAATATACTAACCTTACATAATTGTAAGGTACCAGGTGCGTTACAAAGTCTAAAATGCATTATGCATTATGAAAATGTGCCAAATGGTAAAGTGAACATCGTCTTCTCTTTGTGCTTCTGGCGCTATGGCCACTCAGAAGTTTCTAGAACAATCGTCTTGGAAGCAATAGTAGGAATGACTGGCAGTCGCTTGAGCATTTGATCAATGAAGGATATAGGAAAATGATCCGTGCGAGTTACTGCATTCACCTTCTAATAATCGATGCAAACCCTCCATCTTGTGATATTTTTTGGGTTGGGAGGAGTTCTCCTCCTTCGGTTTTCTACTTTTATAATCCCTCCGATCTAGGGGACTACTTGTATTGGGCTGATCCACTTAATGTCTGAGATGGGGGTATATCATGGAATATTGTAGGAATTTGAGTATCTCCTTCTTTACTACCTCTAACATTGGTGGGATTCAATCCCTTATATGGGTTGTCTTAGCTTCTTAGATCATTCTTCTAGAAGGATCAATTGCATACATTTTAGCAGACTAATTCCTTTTATGTCTGCGATTGTCCTCCTAGAGCTTCTTTGTGCTAATTAATTACATCAACGAGATTCTCTTCTTGGTTGTCTTAGAGCATGCTACAGTTGATGATGACCAACTTCTCTCATTCTCCTAGAAATTCATACTTAAGATAATCTAGTAACATCTGAAGTTCAATTTCTAGTGCCCTCACAATAGATGGTAAGAGCTTTTCGGCTGGGTTGATCAGTGTATTTGGGCCACATACCAAAGGATATTCAAAATCCTTATCATTAATTTCTAGGGGAGAAAGCACACCCCTCGTGTCATTGGATATAGAAGGTTCGGGATATGGAGTCATAATGTTGTTTTATATAATAGAAAAGATCCGACAAGTGCTAGAGATACCAAATACCTCTTTACAAAATGGGTATATAATATTAATGAAAAGAGTGACTCATGTGGGTTTTTCATAGCTCAATCCATATTAGAGGTGAATGTTTCTCCATTAAATTCCATAATAAGTGTTGTTTTAATCTTATCAATCCTAGTTCTAACAATTTTTTGAAATGGCCTTCCTAACAGTATGGGTATCAAAGTTTTATCATGTTCCACATATATTACGCAGAAATCAGCGGGGAAAATCAATTCATCTATCTTTACAAGGAAATTCTCAATAACTCCTTTACGATAAATACTAGACATATCAACAAGTTGAATAACTACTCATGTCTCTATTAATGGTCCTAAACCTCAAGAGTGCATAAAGGGTAGGGCATGAGATAGCATTACCAAATTTTCTTTCTCTAGTAATGAATGGAACAATATACATACCTCGATCACCACACCTCTTTGACATTGGTCTCTGGAATATACCGAAGACTTATTCACTCACCGTGATCTTATGATGTCCCTTCACCTTTTGATTCTCTTAATTGTGCCAAACTCCTTTAAGAACATGGTATAGCGTGCAATGCCTTGAATCAGTTAATGGATCATTTTACTTTGAACTTACTAAATGTTTTTAAAAACTCTTTCTCATTTGTGAACTTTGTAGTGCTTCGAAGTGCGCCAGGGAAAGGTTCGGCTAGCAAGACAAAGCCAAGAGGTGAAAAGTTAGGGAGGACGTATGTCTCAATAACCTCATTGTTTTGTGTTCATTCTTTGGTTCCGCAATTTGTATCATCATTGAGCACGAGGCTTGGTGGCACTGGTGCAGGACACTCCTCTTCTTCTGTAAATTTTTCATCTTTATACCTAGAATTGTCGAAGTCAAGGTTATGGTACTCGCGGACTTGGGTGCAACATTGGGCACGGTCCACCCTGACATGGGTGAGGGTCAAGGAATATTTTTTGTTGACACTCCACACTCATATTCCTCGTATCTTTATATTCCTTGTATCTTTCTCGGTAGGGGTTGGGGAGTTTCTTCCCACTTTTGAGACATACTAAATTTATATCCTTATTGGGTTTCAAACTCTCCATGAATCTCACTAGATTATCAAATCGAGTGCTGAATCCGTCGAATACTTCCTAACTTATGTCTACTATTACGACGATTTGTGTTCCCATTATCGCATTGTCGCTCAATTGATCGGGATATTATAGTGCTTTATGTTCTTTGATGTATGAATCCAAATCCTTTTCAGAGGGTCTTGTCCTGTCTACAATGTAGGATTGTGAAAGTGCCTAATCTTGGGAACAGAGAATTCGTTCCTTGGAGCGGAACTTAAGCTTTTATGTTTTGAACACAAAGATTATGAAACAAAAAACTTTTCTTGTTTATTGATCAAAGTGATTACAACTTGAGCAAAACACGTAGTTCTAGACTCGATACACGACTCTCTTTCACTTAAGCTACCACAATCTCTCTCTCAATAATAATTCAACACTAACACACCTATTATTCGAACCATAAATGAGAAAAAACCTAAGAATGACAAGAACCAAGATTCTCCTAAACAACACTAATAAAATATTCTTGCTTATCCTAAATCTCAATAATACAATGTATATGAACCATAAGATCTACAATGAATCGAACCAATTCCTTAAAAGATATTTCTTTCCAAAGATAGGAACTAGGATAAGCTTTGCTTATTTGCGCGCTCAGTCCCCTTTAGTGCCATACTCTGGTTCTCTTCATCATAGTAACAAACTATATCTCCATTTTTCTTGTTCTTGGACCTTCGGTCCCTTTTCGTGCTTCCAACGCGTTCTTTTCTTTCTTAGTTCCTTTAGCTAACCCAAGCTTTCTAGCTTCTTTGGCTTTAGCATAAATCTAATGAAAGATCCTTTATAATCATGTAATAGCTCACTAAAGGTAGATGTTAAATGTAATAAGTGTTTGTTATCATTAAAAATAAGGAGAGGATGGTTAGAAATTGAGTCACAAGTTCCCATTACCTAACAATTTCCACCTTTTAATGATGACAAACAAAGAATCCTGGCATGTGTTGATTACGCTTTATAAATAAGAATGAGAATACAAACAGTGACAATTCCCCATTAG